>NW_028143773.1:0-40842 GCF_977018435.1 Lepisma saccharinum
AGGAAAGACTTTTAGTTACATTTTCGACACACTAAGTGTGTGTTCTCAACTTCTATCTGTTTATTAGGCTTATTATTACTCAAATAACACAATTTCAGCTGTTCAGGCAACATTTTTTATTAAATTTTGGACTCACAAAAAGACATTTTCTAAACTTTTAACTTATTATTTTACAACTTTATGTTAATTTTTTACCAAAATAACACTATTTATACTATTCAGGCAACATTTTTTATTAAATTTTGGACTCACAAAGATATTTTTACAACTTTTTAACTTATTATTTTACAACTTTATGTTAATTTTTTACCAAAATAACACTATTTATACTATTCAGGCAACATTTTTTATTAAATTTTGGACTCGCAAAGATATTTTTACAACTTTTTAACGTATTATTTTAAAATTTTATACCTATTTTTACCTAAATAACACTATTTATACTATTCAGGAAAGAGTTTTAGGTATATTTTCGACACACAAAGTGTGTGTTCTCAACTTTTATTTGTTTATTTTACAAGTTTAGCCTAATATTTACTCAAATGACACTATTTATATTATTCAGGCACCATTATTATTACATTTTGGACTCTCAAAGACACACACAAACACACACACACACACACACACACACACACACAGAGAGAGAGAGAGAGAGAGAGAGAGAGAGAGAGAGAGAGAGAGAGAGAGATTTTTTCCAAGTTTACAGGATTATTCTCTAGTTTACTCAAATAACACAATTTAGATGTGTTTTGAATTATATTTTGATGCAAAAGTATGTTTTGACAAGTTCTACCCTTTTATTTTACAAGTTTAGGCTTATTATTACTCAAATAACACAATTTAATCCAGTCAGGAAGGATTTGTTATTATATTTTGGATGCACAAAGAGAGGTTTTCAACTTTTTTATTGATTTTTTGCAGGGTATGTATTAATTTTTATTTATTTTGTTTTGTATCATATATACATTTACAAATTTTTAACTTAGAGTTTAGTATTTATTTAATTTTTTCAAAAACACTAAAAAAAAAAGTACTTTTAGCTAAAATGTAAGCCACAGAATATATTATTATTATTAGGGTTTACTGATTTCCACTATGCTATTTTTGGTTCTGTATTTCTATATGTATTTATTTAGGGCAGGTTACGCCTGCCACGTTGGAAAGTTTGTTTATTTTAGAGTTTGCTGAGTATTTTGTTACTGCTATACTAGGTAAAAGTTTTCTAAATATACCAGATAGAGCTCTATATACTTTTGTTTTTGCTATTTTGGAGATGATGCGATCAGCACCACTCTCCATCTGCTTTTTATTTTATGTACCCAATATTATTTTGAGGCTTAGTGAATTCTAGAGCCTATTTATGCAGGAGAGAGGAGAGAGGACTTGAAAATTTTGATCTCGGAAAACCCACAACTATTTGTCAGAGTATTTTAAAGGATATTTTATACTTATTATGTGCCACTAGAATATCAAAGCTTGCTTAATTTTTATGTCTGTAACGCATTTATTGTATTTCTAGCTAAGGCTTACTGGATAAAGTACACGAAATGTTTAACATTTCAACTATTTGCTTTTATACGAGGGCAATTTTTTAGTGTAACGAAAATTATGATGTGTCTATGAGGTCTGAAACCCCTTTACCGAGGGTCCATATTTGGACGCTTACTAATATTGTTTTTTCCCCTTACATATAACAATTTAACAATATAATTACAAGACGAAGTTCACAGACGACTGACTATATGGACCATAGGTCCACTTGCTAAACTTTTTTACTATTCTAGAAGAATAATTTAGCCTTATAGCCTTTTTCAAAGTATTTTTGAAGTATTACTGGTTTTTTGGGTGCATCAACACTTGGGTTATTTCCATTTGGTTTATTGTACGAGGCTACAATCACTATCTGAACACTGAAATTCTCTGATTGAAACTAAAAGCTTAGGGTGTAACTAGGGACTTAGTATGTATAGCGACAATTTATAGGACAACATGAACCTTACAAAGGATTATAGGTGACGTAGGACCACACGCCAGAGCTTTGTTAATCTGCAAGAAGCACTTACAGCTAATATTACGAGGAAATGAGCTTGATTTTTACTGTTTCACGAGAATGCTATCTTTTACACAACCAATATTTGCTTTTTCAAGTAACTACATGTACCAGAAGCATTTACAGGCCAACTCTAACTAGACTTCGACTTATTCTATATCAGGTGCTAAATGTATCAAGAACACTGATTGTATATATTTTTGAGAATCCAACTATATCAGGATTTTTCTATGTAAGTATATTTTCATTGATTGGATTATTTAACAGATCAACAGAAAGACTGCAAAATTTATTAAATGTAGTTCTATAGTATAGGTGGTTTCAGAGATATAAAAGAACAAATATAAGATTTTGCTGTTTTTGTTTCTGAGGCTAATCGCGACGCTAAGGGTAAATGGCGAGGAAATGTAACGGAGGAGAAACAGTCCCAAAAGTTATGGGCTGCATGTAAGTTAATACCACAGAGATATTACAGTAGGTGTAGTTTCTACCACCAGAATTTTTCTATCATAATAATACTGGTTATGCTGTACTGTTAGCTAAAGATGCTGATATTTGAGAAACTCAAAAGCTTATTTGCAAAATTTTAAGATAAATAATAATCTGTTAGACTGTAAACATATTTTATATCCATTCTGCACAAGATCCGATGACAAAATTTAAAAATTGTAATCGCCCAGACAGGGACTCGAACCCTGGACAGATAGGTTAAAAGCCTAACGCTATTCCAACTAAGCTATCTGGGCACAAGGTATTGTTTTCTTGAAAAGTTAGTTATGTTAAAAAATATATTGAAACATTTGAGAACACTCTTGGTCTGGTTCGACAGAGAAGGAGACAACATTTCCAAATTTTTACAGACTGGGTGTATTTTTCCACTATAGAGGCCTTCACTATATGTAATTCGAAACGCTAAAGTTCAGCTAGCTTCCAAAATTGAGGTAAAGATTTTGTTTGGCGAGATTAACAAGTTACAATTATATCCAGTTACGGACAAATAAAGCTAAAACTCTCAAATTTACTGTACTACCCAAGTTTTAGTAACATTTTCTTCACTTTAGTACAAATACCAAAGAAATAGGTATATTTTATTTATAATTTGACAAAATGTACTAGTATTTAATTCACAAAGTTAGGTAAAAAACAGTATTTTTTAAAATATTGTTACTGCTTTCAAATGTTATGTTATTTAGCCACTAACAACTGGTTTACACTGTTTGGCATCCTTTAAATAGGAAAAGAAGGAATTATTTGTTTAGTATTTTTATATTTATTTAAGAAAACAATTCTACAGTTTAACTTAATTTTAACAAATTGTTACTAATTTATATATCAAAGTTATGTTATTTAGAGTGTATGAAGGCGTATAAAGTTAATATTTGTACTTATCAGTTCAACTTACAATTATATTTTACACACAAAAGATAATGTTTACAGTTAAATTACTTGAATCAGAGAATAATATTTTACAGTAATTGATTCATTCAGCACTAGTCAGTACTTTTATGCATCAGAAAGTTTTTTTAATTTTCTATTACGCATGCTATTTTGGGCTATTCTTAAAATGTATTTCTAGGGCAAACTGGTTTAATTTTCTGCTTATAATGCAAAGTTGACAGTTTTCGCACAATGCATTGTATATTTGTTATATTCTCTACTTTCAATTCAAATATTATGCTTATTTAATGTATAACTAACTCTCTAGCCTTTTTAAACCCGAATGTTTATGGCTGCAGCAACTCATGCCTTTCATCTGTCCCTGTCCTGAGCAAGATCTATATACTCCTTTTCTTCCTACCAATTTCCTTTTGGTCCATCTCTACATTATCCATCCATCTTTGTTTTGGTCTTCCTATTGATCTTTTACCATCAGGTTTCCCAACAAGAATCCTGTATACTCTTCTTTCCTCTCTCATTTGTACCATATGATCTACACACCTAAGTTTTTTTGATTTAATCATTCTAATAATATCTGGACATGAATACAAATTATGTATTTCTAATTTATGTAACCTTCTCCACTCATCTGTCTCCTCATCTGTTTTAGGCCCAAATATTTTCCTAAGGATTTTATTTTCAAATACTCTCAATTTATGTTCCTTTTTCAATGTAAGGGACCAGGTTTATTTACTGTATTTAACTTTCATTTTTTGTAATTAACAAAAAATAAAAGCTTATACTGTAGTTATTATATATTTTTCTATCAGCTTATTTTGAAATTAATATTATTAGTTATAGTCTTTGATTTATAACTATATTGCTTTTTTATCAATTTATCTAAGAGTACACGCAGACAAACACATGTGTACACACTTTTCTGTAAATAGATATGCCTTTTTTCAATATTTTAGTACTTTAGCTATTTAAGCAAGGGTAGGAAAGGTAGGATTTCTGAGAATTTGTTGCAGGATTTTGTTGTCCAAGTATAGATGAGAACTGAGCTGGGAGACTGTTTTGAACATTTTCATGATAGTTTGCATGTGAACTGTATGCAAATTGAGCACTATTGACTGTGCATGCTTCTAAGTTTTGCTGTTATTTTACATCAAGTCTGTGAGAGTGTAGTCAGTTTTCCCATTTCAAGTAGTTTCTATTGATTGTATTTGTATATGTTTTGGGGACTTAGCAGTTTTATGTTATGAGGCAGTTTGTTGTAGAATATTTTTACCGGATTGTTTTGAGATATTGAGTGTCTGCTGTTTTACTTGTAATTATTTTCCTTCTTGTGTTGTGTATTTGACTATATTTTGTCCAAGTTCATAGTATTTAGAATAATTGTTATTGTAGATGTAGGGAGTAATAATCCTTTGCAAGATGCTCTATACTTTAGTCTGAACATTATTCTTAGTGTTCACTTTTGAAGCCTTAGTATTCTGGTAGTATTTTTAATGTAGAGGTAAATTAGGCTGAAATGTAGGCATTTTTCTGATACATTATACTCACTTAGTTGTTTCAGCAGGTAGAAGTTGCATGATGGTTTACTGCTGATGATGTTAATTTGCTCTTCTTATGTACTACGTATGATGTAGCTTACTTGAGTAATTGGAATTTTCTACTGAAAAAAGGATTGCTTGTCTATTTTATTCCTATGTTGTTGAGTTTGTCCATAAGCAAGCCATGTTTTTACTCTATCCTATGCCTTGGAAGAATCTAGATATATTGTGTTGGCAGTTTTATGTTTCTCTAAGGTTTCAGCTATGTAGTTTTTTAAACTGTGCTATGGGTGTGACTATTGATTTCTCTTTCTGGATGCCATGTTGGTTTCTGTGTATTCCTCTTGCTGCTTGAATTTGACTTAGGTTGTTTGCTTTTTCTCCTAGATCTTTATTTGTTTATTTGTTCAGTAAAAATAAAAAATACTGAACAAATAAACAAATAAAGATCTAGGAGAAAAAGCAAACAACCTAAGTCAAATTCAAGCAGCAAGAGGAATACACAGAAACCAACATGGCATCCAGAAAGAGAAATCAATAGTCACACCCATAGCACAGTTTAAAAAACTACATAGCTGAAACCTTAGAGAAACATAAAACTGCCAACACAATATATCTAGATTCTTCCAAGGCATAGGATAGAGTAAAAACATGGCTTGCTTATGGACAAACTCAACAACATAGGAATAAAATAGACAAGCAATCCTTTTTTCAGTAGAAAATTCCAATTACTCAAGTAAGCTACATCATACGTAGTACATAAGAAGAGCAAATTAACATCATCAGCAGTAAACCATCATGCAACTTCTACCTGCTGAAACAACTAAGTGAGTATAATGTATCAGAAAAATGCCTACATTTCAGCCTAATTTACCTCTACATTAAAAATACTACCAGAATACTAAGGCTTCAAAAGTGAACACTAAGAATAATGTTCAGACTAAAGTATAGAGCATCTTGCAAAGGATTATTACTCCCTACATCTACAATAACAATTATTCTAAATACTATGAACTTGGACAAAATATAGTCAAATACACAACACAAGAAGGAAAATAATTACAAGTAAAACAGCAGACACTCAATATCTCAAAACAATCCGGTAAAAATATTCTACAACAAACTGCCTCATAACATAAAACTGCTAAGTCCCCAAAACATATACAAATACAATCAATAGAAACTACTTGAAATGGGAAAACTGACTACACTCTCACAGACTTGATGTAAAATAACAGCAAAACTTAGAAGCATGCACAGTCAATAGTGCTCAATTTGCATACAGTTCACATGCAAACTATCATGAAAATGTTCAAAACAGTCTCCCAGCTCAGTTCTCATCTATACTTGGACAACAAAATCCTGCAACAAATTCTCAGAAATCCTACCTTTCCTACCCTTGCTTAAATAGCTAAAGTACTAAAATATTGAAAAAAGGCATATCTATTTACAGAAAAGTGTGTACACATGTGTTTGTCTGCGTGTACTCTTAGATAAATTGATAAAAAAGCAATATAGTTATAAATCAAAGACTATAACTAATAATATTAATTTCAAAATAAGCTGATAGAAAAATATATAATAACTACAGTATAAGCTTTTATTTTTTGTTAATTACAAAAAATGAAAGTTAAATACAGTAAATAAACCTGGTCCCTTACATTGAAAAAGGAACATAAATTGAGAGTATTTGAAAATAAAATCCTTAGGAAAATATTTGGGCCTAAAACAGATGAGGAGACAGATGAGTGGAGAAGGTTACATAAATTAGAAATACATAATTTGTATTCATGTCCAGATATTATTAGAATGATTAAATCAAAAAAACTTAGGTGTGTAGATCATATGGTACAAATGAGAGAGGAAAGAAGAGTATACAGGATTCTTGTTGGGAAACCTGATGGTAAAAGATCAATAGGAAGACCAAAACAAAGATGGATGGATAATGTAGAGATGGACCAAAAGGAAATTGGTAGGGAAGAAAAGGAGTATATAGATCTTGCTCAGGACAGGGACAGATGAAAGGCATGAGTTGCTGCAGCCATAAACATTCGGGTTTAAAAAGGCTAGAGAGTTAGTTATACATTAAATAAGCATAATATTTGAATTGAAAGTAGAGAATATAACAAATATACAATGCATTGTGCGAAAACTGTCAACTTTGCATTATAAGCAGAAAATTAAACCAGTTTGCCCTAGAAATACATTTTAAGAATAGCCCAAAATAGCATGCGTAATAGAAAATTAAAAAAACTTTCTGATGCATAAAAGTACTGACTAGTGCTGAATGAATCAATTACTGTAAAATATTATTCTCTGATTCAAGTAATTTAACTGTAAACATTATCTTTTGTGTGTAAAATATAATTGTAAGTTGAACTGATAAGTACAAATATTAACTTTATACGCCTTCATACACTCTAAATAACATAACTTTGATATATAAATTAGTAACAATTTGTTAAAATTAAGTTAAACTGTAGAATTGTTTTCTTAAATAAATATAAAAATACTAAACAAATAATTCCTTCTTTTCCTATTTAAAGGATGCCAAACAGTGTAAACCAGTTGTTAGTGGCTAAATAACATAACATTTGAAGGCAGTAACAATATTTTTAAAAAATACTGTTTTTTACCTAACTTTGTGAATTAAATACTAGTACATTTTGTCAAATTATAAATAAAATATACCTATTTCTTTGGTATTTGTACTAAAGTGAAGAAAATGTTACTAAAACTTGGGTAGTACAGTAAATTTGAGAGTTTTAGCTTTATTTGTCCGTAACTGGATATAATTGTAACTTGTTAATCTCGCCAAACAAAATCTTTACCTCAATTTTGGAAGCTAGCTGAACTTTAGCGTTTCGAATTACATATAGTGAAGGCCTCTATAGTGGAAAAATACACCCAGTCTGTAAAAATTTGGAAATGTTGTCTCCTTCTCTGTCGAACCAGACCAAGAGTGTTCTCAAATGTTTCAATATATTTTTTAACATAACTAACTTTTCAAGAAAACAATACCTTGTGCCCAGATAGCTTAGTTGGAATAGCGTTAGGCTTTTAACCTATCTGTCCAGGGTTCGAGTCCCTGTCTGGGCGATTACAATTTTTAAATTTTGTCATCGGATCTTGTGCAGAATGGATATAAAATATGTTTACAGTCTAACAGATTATTATTTATCTTAAAATTTTGCAAATAAGCTTTTGAGTTTCTCAAATATCAGCATCTTTAGCTAACAGTACAGCATAACCAGTATTATTATGATAGAAAAATTCTGGTGGTAGAAACTACACCTACTGTAATATCTCTGTGGTATTAACTTACATGCAGCCCATAACTTTTGGGACTGTTTCTCCTCCGTTACATTTCCTCGCCATTTACCCTTAGCGTCGCGATTAGCCTCAGAAACAAAAACAGCAAAATCTTATATTTGTTCTTTTTATATCTCTGAAACCACCTATACTATAGAACTACATTTAATAAATTTTGCAGTCTTTCTGTTTGATCTGTTAAATAATCCAATCAATGAAAATATACTTACATAGAAAAATCCTGATATAGTTGGATTCTCAAAAATATATACAATCAGTGTTCTTGATACATTTAGCACCTGATATAGAATAAGTCGAAGTCTAGTTAGAGTTGGCCTGTAAATGCTTCTGGTACATGTAGTTACTTGAAAAAGCAAATATTGGTTGTGTAAAAGATAGCATTCTCGTGAAACAGTAAAAATCAAGCTCATTTCCTCGTAATATTAGCTGTAAGTGCTTCTTGCAGATTAACAAAGCTCTGGCGTGTGGTCCTACGTCACCTATAATCCTTTGTAAGGTTCATGTTGTCCTATAAATTGTCGCTATACATACTAAGTCCCTAGTTACACCCTAAGCTTTTAGTTTCAATCAGAGAATTTCAGTGTTCAGATAGTGATTGTAGCCTCGTACAATAAACCAAATGGAAATAACCCAAGTGTTGATGCACCCAAAAAACCAGTAATACTTCAAAAATACTTTGAAAAAGGCTATAAGGCTAAATTATTCTTCTAGAATAGTAAAAAAGTTTAGCAAGTGGACCTATGGTCCATATAGTCAGTCGTCTGTGAACTTCGTCTTGTAATTATATTGTTAAATTGTTATATGTAAGGGGAAAAAACAATATTAGTAAGCGTCCAAATATGGACCCTCGGTAAAGGGGTTTCAGACCTCATAGACACATCATAATTTTCGTTACACTAAAAAATTGCCCTCGTATAAAAGCAAATAGTTGAAATGTTAAACATTTCGTGTACTTTATCCAGTAAGCCTTAGCTAGAAATACAATAAATGCGTTACAGACATAAAAATTAAGCAAGCTTTGATATTCTAGTGGCACATAATAAGTATAAAATATCCTTTAAAATACTCTGACAAATAGTTGTGGGTTTTCCGAGATCAAAATTTTCAAGTCCTCTCTCCTCTCTCCTGCATAAATAGGCTCTAGAATTCACTAAGCCTCAAAATAATATTGGGTACATAAAATAAAAAGCAGATGGAGAGTGGTGCTGATCGCATCATCTCCAAAATAGCAAAAACAAAAGTATATAGAGCTCTATCTGGTATATTTAGAAAACTTTTACCTAGTATAGCAGTAACAAAATACTCAGCAAACTCTAAAATAAACAAACTTTCCAACGTGGCAGGCGTAACCTGCCCTAAATAAATACATATAGAAATACAGAACCAAAAATAGCATAGTGGAAATCAGTAAACCCTAATAATAATAATATATTCTGTGGCTTACATTTTAGCTAAAAGTACTTTTTTTTTTAGTGTTTTTGAAAAAATTAAATAAATACTAAACTCTAAGTTAAAAATTTGTAAATGTATATATGATACAAAACAAAATAAATAAAAATTAATACATACCCTGCAAAAAATCAATAAAAAAGTTGAAAACCTCTCTTTGTGCATCCAAAATATAATAACAAATCCTTCCTGACTGGATTAAATTGTGTTATTTGAGTAATAATAAGCCTAAACTTGTAAAATAAAAGGGTAGAACTTGTCAAAACATACTTTTGCATCCAAAATATAATTCAAAACACATCTAAATTGTGTTATTTGAGTAAACTAGAGAATAATCCTGTAAACTTGGAAAAAATCTCTCTCTCTCTCTCTCTCTCTCTCTCTCTCTCTCTCTCTCTCTCTCTGTGTGTGTGTGTGTGTGTGTGTGTGTGTTTGTGTGTGTCTTTGAGAGTCCAAAATGTAATAATAATGGTGCCTGAATAATATAAATAGTGTCATTTGA
This sequence comes from Lepisma saccharinum, assembly GCF_977018435.1. Lineage (NCBI taxonomy): Eukaryota > Metazoa > Arthropoda > Insecta > Zygentoma > Lepismatidae > Lepisma > Lepisma saccharinum. The sequence continues at coordinate 10,271 of NW_028143773.1, forward strand.
GTAAATATTAGGCTAAACTTGTAAAATAAACAAATAAAAGTTGAGAACACACACTTTGTGTGTCGAAAATATACCTAAAACTCTTTCCTGAATAGTATAAATAGTGTTATTTAGGTAAAAATAGGTATAAAATTTTAAAATAATACGTTAAAAAGTTGTAAAAATATCTTTGCGAGTCCAAAATTTAATAAAAAATGTTGCCTGAATAGTATAAATAGTGTTATTTTGGTAAAAAATTAACATAAAGTTGTAAAATAATAAGTTAAAAAGTTGTAAAAATATCTTTGTGAGTCCAAAATTTAATAAAAAATGTTGCCTGAATAGTATAAATAGTGTTATTTTGGTAAAAAATTAACATAAAGTTGTAAAATAATAAGTTAAAAGTTTAGAAAATGTCTTTTTGTGAGTCCAAAATTTAATAAAAAATGTTGCCTGAACAGCTGAAATTGTGTTATTTGAGTAATAATAAGCCTAATAAACAGATAGAAGTTGAGAACACACACTTAGTGTGTCGAAAATGTAACTAAAAGTCTTTCCTGAATAGTACAAATAGTGTTATTTTTGTAAAAAAATAATATCAAGTTGTAAAATAATAAGTTAAAAGTTGAAAAAATGTCTTTCTGAGTCCAAAATTTAATAAAAAATGTTGCCTGAATAGTACAAATTGTGTTATTTAGGTTAAAAATAGGTATAAAATTGTAAAATAATAAGTTAAAAAGTTGTAAAAATATCTTTGAGAGTCCAAAATTTAATAAAAAATGTTGCCTGAATAGTATAAATAGTGTTATTTTGGTAAAAAATTAACATAAAATTGTAAAATAATAAGTTAAAAAGTTGTAAAAATATCTTTGGGAGTCCAAAATTTAATAAAAAATGTTGCCTGAATAGTACAAATAGTGTTATTTTTTGTAAAAATAAGGATAAGCTGTGAAAATGTTTGACATAAAGTCAAAGTTTGGTAAAAAATAAACTCAAAATTAAGTTAAATAGCACACAGTAACATACATTTACTACCTAAATCAATAATCAAAGGGTCCTAGGTTCGTTACCCCGTGATAAAAGCAAATGGTGAAAACTGTAGGCCCCGTCCCTAATAGCTCTCCCTTCTTCATAGTACAGATAAAAAAACCCTGCGCTAAAGCGTCCTGTGCCTTGAAGGCAAACCTGAGCGGAATATTAATTGGCGGCGGAAACCGCATAGCTTCAGAGATTTAACCCTTGCTGCGCATTCTCAGACATTCTTTGTTGTCTGGTTGAATCCCTCCCCTGCCCTACAGTATTGCATAGCTTTCCCCTGTTCTTGCGTACTGGTTAACCTTGGAAAAAAACCGGTTCTGAAAACCTACCGACGCGATCTCTGATTGGTCAATCAGATTCCTTCTTTGTTCTGACGTTGTGACGTCATTTGACCTTGAACGCACACTCCCCAAAATTCCTTTCTTCTCTACCTGCGTGGAATATTAATTCATTCTCTCTGTCTGGCATCACCGCCGAGTCGAGATTCGGAGACAGTATTCTGTCTAGCGTGTTGCACCACTGTGTTTCATAACATGATGAAATTATTACATAGTACTAATTAATAATATTACATATCGCGGGTTCGAGTACCGGGACCGTCCTAAATCGTAATTGAACCTGTACCACCGTTCATAGCGGTTCATAAACCATAGAAAACTTATTTTCAATATTATAAACATTAATATTAACATTTTATACATTACATACTTTGCAGTAATGAATATGAAACCATATGCATACCGTTTAGTACCTCTAATTACCTTTTATATACATATTTTTCATAAAATAAATAAATATATTCATAAAAAAGTTATAAACATGCAAATACATAAATGTAAAGTATTCTAAGTACATGCAAATAAATTCTAAGTACGTGCAAATTAATTAAAACCCGTGCGAATTAGTTATAAGTACGTGCAAATGAATTGCGAATATTAAACGCCCGAGGGCACAAACAGCCACTGGCTGGGATACCATCTACTTGCGTTCAAGGGTGTGTGTCGCAATTTCCTTGGCAACCATAGGGCTCACAATTACTCTGAACTTGTGGAACGTATGCTGGCAACATACAAAGAAATGGGATGCAATATGTCTCTCAAGATACACTTTCTCTGTTCGCATTTAGACATTTTCCCCTCTAATCTGGGTGCAGTGAGTGACGAGCATGGCTACTAGCTCTTCCACCAACAAATTGCAGAAATGGAAAAACGTTATAAAGGAAGATGGTGTCCAAGTTGACTAGCGGATTACTACTGGAACACAATCTCAGATGTTGAACACGCCTGCTACAAGCGGAAATCATACAGAGATATGTTTTGAACGTGCGTTACTTTTACTGTTTACTTTAATATTTACTATTTTACTGCAACTTCAAATTTTAGTGCATGTCATAACTACATCATTTACAATCATATTTGGTATTCTATGAACCCAATGTATTACTAAAATTCACATTATCACATTAAGGTTTGGAGCAAAATGCTATATTTTACCCTTCATTTAATGTGCAGTGAACATTTTTCAAAATGGTTTCCGCCAGAAATGGTACGTGATAGAGCGTTTTAGTTATGATTTTTTAAATCAGCGCACCCGATTTATTAAAGATCGCTTATTTTCATCCAGCGGCAAAACAAAAAGTTTAAATTTGTTCCTCAGTGTAATTAAGTATTTTCAATCCGACGAAAGTACCAAGCAAATACGTAAGGTGCATTATTTCCTATGTAAATTGAACTATCCAACTTCGTTCTCTAGCAAATTTCTTGTTATTAACACTCGCATACAATTTATTCGTTAGATTTGTTTCCTGTGTGTTTCCAAGAATAAATTGCCCATACATTAGAAATCGGTAGAATGACAAAGTGTGGAGCTGGCAAGGGAACAGTTTACTTTTTCTTCGCAAACAAGGCTTAGCATTAAGAGGCTATAGTTTAGGGGCAAAAAGTGAGGGAGCAACCGCCCCCCTAATGGCCATCACTGTTGGAAATGAACATATTATGTGCAGTTGTTTTGAATCTGCTGTATGAAACATGTCCATATGTAAATTAGGGGGAATAATGGAGGGGGGCAAAGAACATCGGTGCCATGGAAGTTTGTATTCTTCTAATACAGTGATTTTCAGTGGTTCCAGACACACACTATATACGCCCCTGTTCCATACCCATCAATACAAGAAAACAGTGAGATGAAATGATGTTTTCCTTTCTCCAAATAAACTTTCATCAAGGTTCCCCCCTCCTCCTAATCAGAGGGTCTGCGCACGCCTATGCTGAAATCTACAGCAGAATGAAGGTTCAGTACGGAGACAATTGTTTGTCAGGGGAGAGTGTACTAAATTAACGGATTCGCTGATCGATCTGCTGTTTCACTGCCTTAGTTGTCACGCAAACTACCCTCCCACCAGTGGCGTCTCGTCCCTTGCGGCTTCCGGGGCTTAGCCCCTAAAGAAAAACGGACGTATTGATTTAATTATCAATCACCATAACGCATAACTATCACACAGTCTTTTATCGTCTGTTGCAATGGATACGACAGCGGCATTGATGTCAATTATCGTTTTCCGGGGCACGTCGCAAAGGAAGGCGTGGCCTACACTCACCTACGCTACAGTGAAGGTCACATGCTAGCAGAGAGAGGAGGGGAGTGTGAAACGCCCTCCCTTGCCCGGGAAAACAAATGCTACCACTACCTAGATAGAGGCGGCAAAATCTCCCTCGGACAAGCGAAATAGCGTTACGGTCCAGGTTGAGTTCGTGTATAGGAACCGGTGACCAACAGTGCATAGCGATTAGCCATATCGAACAAACAAAAAGAAAACATATACTTTCTATTACCACCTCTTTACCTCTAGCCGGGAAGCCCAAAGATTAACAGGAAAAAATAAAAAGTATATTCTATTCATAACAAACAAAAATCAATTAGTTACATCTCCCCCTCTTTCACTCACACATTCTCTCTCAGATTCTCTCCTTACGGGGTCATCAACACAAAATGATACATGACATGTACAGGTTTTTATGACGACAAGCCCTAATTATTGCATTCATATTTAAATTTACCTTGAACTTTTGTCTAATCAGGTCATTTGTGATTTTGCTCCAGTGCTACTTTAATCCTAGCCAGCCCTTACTTAAGTTCACCTTTTTTTAAAAACTAGGTCGGTGCGGTGACAATACATTATTTGTCCAGCATAAACAAAGGCGTCTCAACGGCAATTACGCTCACGTGGGAGGACGTTTTCCTTTTACATGACCTCACGTGGTTCCAAACATAACAATAACCTCCGTTGAGTGACGCAACATATACTCTCAAGCAGGCGGGACTTCAACACTTCGCCGCGACGAGCAATTCATATTACCAGGCAAATACTTTAACAAATAATCACATACGCGACCTGACGTAGCTAGCAGCGACACAGCGCTGACACATAAAAATGAACAAACCTCAAGTAGATTAAACAATTAAGCGGGCGGCGCTTTACTCTAATAGTACGCACTTTAAACAAATACAAAGGAGCACAAACAACAACGAATTTAAGATCATTAAAAAATATCACAAGAAATAAGAAAAATTGACCTGAGACGAATAAATTATAAATGATAAGCGCGACGGGAGTTTGGTATGAAATTTCGAGTTGTGTGGGCGTTTTCAAAATGTTGACGAATTTCAAGGGCGTTCTCTACATCAATCGAGCCGTCACGTGTTGACATTCACACAGATGAATACATTACCATCTCTCAGCTTCCAAGGTGCATCCTGTCGTCTTTATGGGCGATTGAAAACACATAGTATTCACACGAAGGGTTCTCCTATCCTTCCTTGGTCGCGACGATGAAGATGCGTAGAGCGTTCATACATCTGGTTTCTCGGCTTCTCTCCCTCTCGGGATCGATGAACATCTCTGGCGCGGTTCGGACGTCGCATCTGGACGGTGGGCGGTCGTTCTTGGCTCGTCGGCGTCTTCTCCATCACCGTCGAACGATCTCAAGCGTCGGGGCGTCAACAGGGCAGCGTTCGGCATCTCTCTCTCTCTCTCTCTCTCTCGTGGCGGCTGGTAGGCATCAGGCGGCGAAGCTCGTCGTTTCTTGGCACGTTGTAGGCATGGGTCGTGGTGTCTCGTCTGGCATCGGGCGAATCGAGGGTAACGCCCTCATCTCTCTTCTTCTCTTAGTCCGCCATGATTTTCGATGTTCCTCGTTTCACAAAAACAATAAACGGCGTAAGATTAGCACGGAAACACTGTCTCGCTTCGACTTCCTCCAGCGATTGAGGTAAGCGCACTCGTAACGACTTACTGCCTATCACACACTGATGTTCGCAAAACAAAGCAAAGTCCACGGTATACGGAGAGGTATCGCGGAGGTGCTCTCGCTATGAGAATCGCGGTAAAACTGTATACGGAGAGGTGGCACGGAGGTGCTCTCGCTACAAGAATCGCGGTAAGACTGTGTGTCGAAAAAGCATGTCCTTCGTTTTATCCCGATTTCGAAAAAGGACGCTCGACGCTCGTTGAAGGGACGCTTCCGGAGAGGTCATTCCACTTCGCTCTATTGTCTCCTAGGCTGAACGGGTCGTGCTCGAAGTTTGGTTTCTGCGGATTAAGCTTCCGCCTCGCTGTCGCCCATAGCTCAACTGCAATCAGTGCCCATAAACTGATCAATTACAACCAATTTGACCTGGCATCCGTAAGTGTTGATTGATCGCGACGAAACTCCACACATCCGTCCTTGCACACATGCTGCTGCGCTGGTAAAAGTTTCACATAAATCTGACCGCTGGAAACCGAGATATTTAAATGGTTGTCATTACGGTCGAATTTCCTAAGCTTTAGACGCATAACGTGACCTTTCAGGTGCTCGCCCGTCAGTCTCGGGACTTTCTTTCATTCACCCGTCGGCTTGGCAAATCAAATATATATTCTTACAAATTAAAACACTCAACACTTTGATTCAACGCATTTTTTACGGCTAATTGTTAGAGTAATAACAATAATAATGACGACGGTAAATCTGACTGTCACAGGAGAGTGCAATGGATTTGAGTGTTGATTCGGGGCTAGTTCCGTTGCGTCGCGTTCGATCTCGCGTGTTGTACTGTAGTGTTGTGGTGGCTTTCATTCGCTATGTTTGAGTGAGTTTGGCAGGGTTGATGTTCGAACACAAATTGATGAAGGACATAGGCTGTCAATTACAAGACGCAATGAATTTGTCCGGAAAAATAGGCATATATTAAATAGAATTATCGATTGCTTAAAATTCTGTGGTCCACATGAACTTGCTCTACGAGGACATAATGAAAGAGAACAATCTTTAAACAGAGGCATCTTCCCAGATTTATTATCCGTTCATAGAAGAGGGAAAACTAAAGAGGGAACTTCGTGTTCTTTATTGTAGTGAAGAGTTGAAAAAACATACACTCTATCAGTAGATTGCATTCATTTTTTATTTAACCTTTTGGGTCCCAAGTATCTCGATCGAGATACCCAAATGTAAGCCTCACGGTCCCAAGTATCTCGATCGAGATACCCTGTGTCAAGGTCGTAGTTTTTACGTTATAACTTTTCTATTTCTGGCTAGAATTTCGATTTTTTTATATATTGTTCCTAACACATGTATTTAAAAGAAATGTTTTTTTTGCATTTTTTTTTGTCTTCATGAAAATGGAGGGGAAAAGGCGGGAAAAGGGACTTCTCTTTTGCGTCTCTTTTCAAGGTCAAATTTTTGCCGACAAAGGAAGACGGGCTTTGTTGTTCTAAAGCAATGCTTTTTCACTCCCACCTGTTAACTGCATTCGAAGGAAGCTTATTTATCAGTATCCGATGTCAAAATGAAAGTTTTCCGTGAGGGTGCAAGCAGGGGGTGGGGGAGGGGAGAGATTGGCTGTTGAATCTGCGTTGTGAGAATGGAATTTCGAAGCGCGCTGAAAGAAACCTTTGTTTTTTTTAACACAAGTGTCCACAAGTTGCGACAGGGGTTACCCTGCATTGTCTAAAAACATAATTTCAAGCAGCTGCAAGAATCGGCGCTCATTTTTCACTGCGTTCTAGCTGTTCGTCCGTGAATGTTGTGCGTAGGTGTCGTTTTGTGCCCAAGTGCGAGGACATTTTTTGGGTGAAGTGACAATTTTTTAAATAATTTTTTGGGGTTTTCTCCCTTCCCCCTCCATATATACGCCAAATTTGAATAAATTTTGCAGTTTGTGCATTTTGACATGCACATGTATGCCGAATGTGCATAAATTATATATCGTCTGAATCTGTGATTCATTCTGCATACAATGGTATATCTTTCATATCTCTAGGGCATTTAGTTTCTGAGCTATAGTCATTTCAAGGTACTGCTGCATTTTGAAGCTTCAATCAGTGGCGTGCCGACCATTTCTTTTGGGGGTACAACTCAAGTAACATTGGTCATACGAAAAAAGGTAAAAGGTAAAGTGCTCCCCTGTGCTTAGCACCACGCCATGAAGGCGTATAGGGGGTGTGGGGGTAACGCCCCACACTTTCTTGATCCGGTCATGAGTGGGGATGATGTGATCAGCATCACGCCCCTGACCGCCTTTACCCCCCAGGGTTTCCCCCAGGTACCCATGTTATTCGACGCTGGGTGGGCGCCGGGGCCGCTTCCATCGTTAGAAAAGTTCCCGGATTTGAACCGGCCGGGGATCGAACCCGGGACCTTGAGCATGGTAGTCAGACGCGTTACCGACTGAGCCACCGCGGCCACATACGACAATGATGGAAATATTTTTCTGTTTCTTACATGCCAGTGATAATTTCTATGTGCATTTTGAACTTTACATTTCCTTTTTTTAGGGGGGGGGCAGGGGGGCGAAACTCCATTTTTAAAAGAAAAAGTATTTTAAGGGGATTTCCCCCCTCTTCCCCTCCACATATACGCCGAATGTGCATAAATTATATATCGTCTGAATCTGTGATTCATTCTGCGTACAACGGTATATCTTTCATATCTCTAGGGCATTTAGTTTCTGAGCTATAGTCATTTCAAGGTACCGCTGCATTTTGAAGCTTCAATCAGTGGCGTGCCGACCATTCCTTTTGGGGGCACAACTCAAGTTACATTGGTCATATGATAATAATGCAAATATTTTTGTGTTCCTTACATGTCAGCGATCATTTCCATGTGCATGTCGACACTGTCATGTACTTTTTTCTTGGGGGGAGGGTGGGGGAACCAATTTTTTTTCAGAAATTTTGGAATTTTGAGAGTTAGCCCCCTCCCCCTGCCACATATACGCCAAATTTGCATAAATTTCATATAGTCTGAATCTCTGGTTCATTCCGCGTACAACGGTATATCACGCATCTCTCTAGGGCAATTAGTCTCCGATCTACACTCATTTAATTGAAACTCTGCATTTTGCTCAAAATCGGCTCGGGATCGATAGGCTCACTTGTGAAAATGGCCTCGGGACTCAAAAGGTTAAAATTATTTAGAGGGTACCTTTTCAGAAACAGTAAAAATGACAAACATAGTTTTAATAACTCCAGTGGCAACAGCTGAATCTGAACGATGTTTCAGCACATTGAAGCGTATTAAAACCTGCTTAAGAAATGCAATGGGACAAGACAGACCAAATGCCTTGGCACTTGCTTACAATAGAGAAAGAATACATTTCAAACATAGAGGGCTTCAACGAAAAAGTAATAACAAAATTTGCTGATCAGAAGAACAGGAGTCAACGTTCGTAGAAAGATATGTTTCACGACAATACCTGTTTCTTTTGTAATCATGTGAATTGTCATTATATTTTAAATTCTTTAAAAAAATAAGTCCAGTTTTGTAGTTTAGAAGAAGATAAATACCAGTTTTTTTGTAATTCATGTAATTTGTCATTATATTTTAAATTCTTTGAAAAAAAGTAAGTCCAGTTTTGTAGTCTTGAAGAAAAAAATTCCTATTTTTTGTAATTCATGTGAATTGTCATTATATTTTAAATTCTTTAAAAAATAAGCCCCGGCCAAATTTGAGGCCACGAGACGCCACTGCCTCCCACTCCTGTGTTCATCACTAAAATTTCGTCTTCTGTCTGTAAATCCTTCCACCCATTCATACTCTCCCCTGACTTAAACAATTGTCTCCGTACTGAACCGTCATTCAGCTCTAGATTTCAGAAGGTTTCACTCCATCTGACCACGAATAAGGAATAACACTTTTTAGCTCTTCTACTGTGCAAGTCAAAAGTGGAGCGGCCATACTGTACGAGCTACTGCGCAGGCGCATACATCTCGATTGTCACGACACCTTTATGGCGTGTTGCTAAGGAACCTTTTTGAGCGCCGAAACTCAAATTTTCGTTGAGCATAAATCTGCATGAAGTTTAGAATACAATTCCTGTTATTTAATTACTTTCCCTCGTACATTTTTTCAAATTGCTTAACAGATATTAAAAGTGATAAGTTTTATGTATTTTCATGTTATTTGTAGTCCAAAAATTATAAAATAGACTAATATGAAGACTTCAACACCTATAGTTATGGTTATAACATGGAAGTCAACAAATTTAGCAAATTTCGCACACATTACAATACAAAAAATTAATTTCCATACGGACCCATTGCCATCCCATTATGAAATATTGCACACAAATAGTCAATTTATGTCTTCAAATCATATTTTTTTTAAAAAAAATAATTAAAAATGGTGTTTTTGAGATTTTCAAAAAGTTTCTTAAAAAATAAAAAATAAAATACCGCAGTCATTGTTGCATTTCAAATTAAAGCTCATTAAAAGCAGAAGAGAATGACTCCAATTCGAGCTCTCTAAGGTCTAAATCACCATCCCTGAGACCTTCTGTAAACAAACGGTCTCACCGATTCGATGTATTACTCCGCGTCAGCTGATCCATGACCGCAATCATCTGCTGTTACACTCATAGTTCGCCGCACCTATTCACTTTATATGATGTGAATGTGAGAACCCGTTCTCAAAACATCAGACGAACATGCAGCCGCATACATTGTTACTCTCCCGGTCATTCTCTCTTTCATAACCCTTAAAACTGCAGGCACTGACACACCACTGCACTGGGATACCAACTTAACCACTTCCTTTACTGGTTTCTCAGGATACCACCAGGGGGTGCTCGTTGCTATGTGAAGTACGTATGAATTACGTCATCTGGGAGGATCGGGTTTGACGGTGCTCATTGCTATGTGCAGTAAGTTTTGTGCGGGGTACATTTAGCTACTAACACGTCGCAAAAATCGGAACAAGCAGGTTGTTGATTTTGTAGCGTTCGATTTATTTGTATTGTATTTTTGTACTTCTAGACTGCAATCATGTCTAATTGTGCTGTAGCAAGCTATGAAAACTATAACCAGAAAACTAAAGGAACTGACATAAAATATCATAGATTTCCAGTCGATAATTGCGTAAGTAAACAGTGGATTCATGCTTGTAGACGAAATGTAAAAAATGCAAGTGTGCAGTGCCAATTATTGTGAGGAAGACTATGTGCGAGATCTAAAAGCAGAATTTCTGTATTTTCCACCAAAGAACGTGCTGAAGCCAACTGCAGTGCCATCGCTAAAATTACATCCAATTACTTTAGTACCAAATAATCGAGGAAATGGTGTAGTTCTCCTAAACACTTATCTTCACAATATGCTTCGCTTGTAGGACGTGCTGATAAGGTTTGCAGAGCTGTACGCTACGAAAGACACGCAATAAGGAAACGTGCCCTAAACAGGCTAAAGACTATGCTGCCAAAAAAGTGAAAAATATATAGACGTTGGTATATACACAAACTGCAAGCAATGTTTCGTTGTTGGAAAACATATTCGATCTATTACAAAGGAGAAATACACATCTACATAATGAAGCAAATAAATTAAAAGATTACAAACAACCTCTTTCAACCGCTTTAACCAAATAAAAAAGTTCAAAATCTAGAACGTAACCTAACCGACAGTACTACAAGAGAAGTCATCAATATCTTGAAAATGTGTTCAACTAGTGCGAAGTACGTAGTGAGCCTAACTGATTTGTTAAGTACATTTTATGTAAGTCGGATTTATAATTATTAACAATTTCATTTAACACAGACCGATGTTGATTGTGATTTGTATGTTCACATTATTGTGAAAAACGTTGTCGGAAATGGGCATTTCGAAGATCGTGTACTAACTTTCACGCTATTCGAAATGAAATTCACTTAGTACATCTTCAATTCGAGTTACATAGCGTTGTATGCACGATGGTAAATATTGCATAAGTGAATATTACACCCATCATTAAAATGTTTGCAACTTTGTTCAATTTTGGTATTTCACAAATATATTGTGAATAATTTTGTACCCTTGTACTCAATATAAACCAATGGATGTTACATTATTTCTTTGTAGTACATTTCTGTCAAAAAGAGCAAGATCTAAGATTAGTGTAATGCAAGTTACTTCGTTAATGTACAAATGTGTGTCGCATATCAGCCTTGGAGTATATTTTCGGGTTATACAACTCAGACATGGAAATGGAAAATCTGCGGACAAAGTCCCTTAACGAATAATAATTCGTACATTAGCACGGTCAATCATTGTGAGTTCATGTAACTTTTCTCCTTTATTGTTTAATTAAACTAAGATATTTTCATCGATATTCTCAAAGCGTTTCATTTACCGTGTGATCAAAAATCTATTTCTATAGGCTTGAATTAGTAGGTTAAGACATTTAAGTTTGATGTTCCTAGTACTCATCAAGTATTTCGAGTAGGTTAACTTAGTTAAATTAGTACTTGTACACTTTGACTCATCTTCTGCACGCGTTTGTATGTAAAGTTCTTAATACGAAAAAATACTTTTTAGAACTATGACAACGATAACTTGCAGCCAAATTTGAACCAGAGAAATTAAAAATATCTGCAAATTACAAACTGGAATTGCGTTTTCAAAGTCTGAAACTACTATCTTACAAACTATTTCATCATTCTTCCTCCACATAAAACTTTTCAAAAAAATTTTGCATGTGGAACTTTGATCCGTACGTAAATTATTATACAGTAAATAAATATATGAAGAAGGTTGGGAATTCTTTCGAATTTAGAGTAAGTATCAAATGCAGAGTAAAAATTTATCTAGATTGTATATTGCTTCTTTCACTTGATAACTTCAAAAATAAAGTTACATTATGGTGAATGGTAAAGATTGGATTTTAAGTATATCAGTATAATTTTAATACTTTCTGATGTTATGTAAAATTTGAAATGTTCCTGGAAATCATTGCAACGTTCTGAATGAATAAGAAGGAACCATTTAGTCAGAAAACTAAATATTAGGCATTTGTACCGCGTTCGTTGTGTTAAATGTTGTAAATAGATTATACCGGACTACTATCGGATTAGAAATTACGGATATTCAAGTTTGGACTCCAATTAAAAGTTAATCAGTAGAACCACATAAAAACGAGTTACATCAAAATTCAGCTTATTCAATTCTGTGTCAATCTATAGTTACCAATTTATTTTTTATTATGCCTTCTATTTTTATTATCGTGAGAACAAGATAGGATTATTTTTTAGTTTGGCAAACTATCGCTCTCTTTGAGATTCTATAAATAAAGAACGGGTGTTTTTTTATTTATAGATTATATATTATATAATTTATTTATTTATTATCCAAACTCTAATATCCATAATTTATAATCCGATAGTACTCCTGTGACTTTCTGTGAGCCCGTAGTACCTCGGAGGCCTCTGTCGATCTCCTTGGCGTAGTGCTTAGCACATCGCGCTTCGACGCCAGGGGTCCCGGATTCGAATCCAATCGGGCAAGATATTGATTTGTCCTTAATGGGAAAATTGAGAATTTAGTAAATGTGATAGTATATGTGAAAACAAATATTGATTGATTGATTTGCTTCATTTTACTTCGCTTCTTGTGCCACTTTTGGCTAATTTGCGAAGATAGGGATGAGTGATGAAATGATGAATGAACACTCACAAACATCCATGCCCAAGCCAGGATTCGAACCCAAACCTCTGGCCTTGAAGTGCGATGTGCTAACCACTACGCCAAGGAGGCCGGTTTGTGGAAACAAAGAAAGAGATCGAAGGGGGGGGGGACTACCTCTTATGGGTTTTCCTTTCATATTTAAAAAATACAGAAAAGCAAAAATAAACCAAATCTGTCAATCAATTCTTTCTTTGTAACTCTTTCACTATGCAATTCTTCTTTAGCATGCAACGTTTATTAAAATCATAATACGATTTATGAAATGATGAAATCTGAAATTCTAATTAGAACACGGACAAACTTCTATGTAATATATCGATCATGTTTCAGAAAAATGATTTTTTACAATACTTTTGCATGTGCAATTTTCCCCTCTTTTAAAAGTAGCATGTTTTAATTATGTTACTAATCATTAAAGGAATACCTCAATACCATCCCGAAGTATGATAATTAATATTTACCCCTCAAAGTAATGAAACACTTTCCCTCTCTGAAACTCGCATAGAAATGATAGCGGCCGTTTGCTTCAGCCCTGGCCCAAAACCATGGTAACGGTTGAAGTTTTTGCATTCGATGACGTGCGACCGGCCAAGTGAATGCATCACTTCAATGTGAAGTCACGTGAAATGACAAAACGACAGTGTTGCAGTATGCAGATATTAAACACCAGAACAAGAACAATGTCTAGATGAGGATGTGTACTACAGGCTGTGGAAAAGGAGATGCGATAGCCACTAACGCCGTCAAACGGTTGGGCGGGAACTTTACGTCACATACCATGAAGAAGTAATAGGATCTGAGCTGATTATGTCATTTGCGACTAGTCCACTCAGAATTAGTTCACTTCATCAAATGATTTACTAAATCTCATCAATTTACATTGTCGAATTCATTATTTGAGTTCCTTTTTTTTTGGTTTAGGTTCAACATCTTCTCCGAAGAGAAAATTATGCTCATTTCTTTGTTTTTCTTGACCCTGTACATCCAGGTGTGTTATATACAGTGTACGTACAACTATAGATTGAATTGTATATAATTGTATCTTCTCCAAATATGATGTATAAAGAAACAAACTGCCGGAGAAGTAAGTGAGGTCAGTGTACAATTTTATATTACTATTATAGTGGAACCACAAGCAGAGAAACCTGCGCAGACTCGCGACTCCTGTGCACCGTACTCCAGTGTGGAGGGAAGGGGGAGAGTGGAGCATGCTCTCTTGTAGCCCGAGTTGAACGAAAGAGGAGGAAGGTTCTTTTTCTTGTGGTCGCTCTTATAAGTAAGGGGAACTGTGATTTTCCATTCATCTATTTTATCACTTCTTCATCATCTCAATTGACTTAAATGGCCGGAAGAGCAAAGTAAATTTATCAAATATAAATACAAACACGTACCGTTTAATAAATAACCAAAATGGAATGAAAAGTTAACAGTTTGTATTTTTATTGCTTTATGTGAATATGTAGGGAAAAGCGAGAGAGAATTGTACACCAATGGCAAAGAAATGGTAGGCGAATTTCCCCATCACCATTTTCCTCCAGTCTGTTTTCCCCAATCTGGTGATTACAAATTGAAATAAGCAGAGGTAAACACCCGCTTTCCATTTTTTAAAACAACACAGGATGTAGAACAAAAAAGATGAAAATAGCGATGGACAATTTGCCTACTATTATCTATCTCTTCATGAATAAAAATGCGTATAAATTTAGAACCACAGTAAAGAGCTTGTTAATGTAACATTTGTTTTATAGAAGATTATTTGTGTCACATTTTCCATTACAAAATACACTAAATTACTTCTTAACTTTCTTAAAGTATTATTGTTTTTACTAATTAATAGATATAACTAGACTATAGGTTAGTACACCCAATTCAACAACCCAACGTCCACGGAGTACATCTTGGACTGCATTTTGCAGACTAACGAGGCTCTGGTGTCTGGACCTAAAGCCCGTATAATCCTCGTAGGACTGTGTTTGTGCTGTCCTGTGTTTTGTCCTTATGTGATGCACACAAAATGTTAGAATCACTCACTCACTCTAAACTAAAGAAATATCACAACGTAAATTAACATAACACAACTTAAACAGCAAAAATACAACTTTGATTGGAAATTAAATCTAAAAAATATAACGTATCGAAGATCTGCAGTATTTATAGGTGTTATGTAAACACGCCGACCTTACCCGGGTCACTTCTGGTAGGTAGGGCAAAGATGAGAACTTTGAACTTTCGGAACCAAACATAACAACTTCTCTCTTCTCATTTATTGTTCAACAATAATATCAGTCACATCTGGCTCAAAAAAATAGTTCATTCTCTCAGGTTACCGTGCAATGTCACACTCTTTCCACCTTTTAATGTGGAGTCTTTAATTTCTGGAGCAGAAACCAAGTGCGGCTTCTTGCATTGAGGTCCAAGAGAGAGCACGTCAAGGTCAGCGGAACGCGTAGAAGCTATCCATTTCCTTGCTTTCTTCCGGTGGTACGCTTTGCATCTCTTAGCTTTATCTGCGACGTTTAAATGCCTAATACGGATAAAGGTTCTTGTCCGTGCGTACACCTTTATAACACAAGGATCAAGTTCGGGGCTCTTGTCTGTTAACGCTTTGGCCAGTGTTTTGATTATTCCCCGTCCTTTAGCTACTGTTCTACCGTGCATAGTACCAAAGATAACTTCGAATTCCTTCACTTTCTCCAGCCATTTTTCTGATGGAACGATCAAACCGCCTCGTGATATTTTCTCGATCCAACCACTGGTAGAAAAATTACGTGGTGAGATCTGTAGAACCTCGCCAGTAGGATGCCCAAGAGTTTTATCTACTGTTCGGCATCGGAAAGCTACGTAGCCTGCCAAATATCGCAAGCCTTCCTCACAACACTCACTTTCAACGACTGGGAAAGGTACGCACTCTAGGGTTAAATTGTTCACAGTAACATCGCGAATTTCTGTTTCATCACTCTCAATCACAGAGAGGACCTGTGCCATTTCAGGAACCAGGCCTGTGAAAAGTTGGGAAGTAAAGTAGTCTGAGTTATTGTTGCACTCCATCGTAACAGGCGAAGTATTTTCCAGGATTATACTCCCTACATTCCTGCTCATAATAAGAAGTCGAAGGCGGTTTTTGAAGTCGACAGGGAGAGGGTTGTCGTGTGTCCTTCCGATTGCCCTGACTTGTGAAAACAAATTTTCCAGACAATCCTGATTTAACCGTGATGTTAATAAATAATCTATACTACAACTTTTCATATCATTGTATAGACCCAAGAGGGAGCGAATGGATGTCATGAATCCTTTCTGGAAGGGTAGAAGTGACAAGGATTTACCTACTCTCATATGCTGACACGTGTTGTAGAATTTTTTTAGCACTTCATCCTGAGCCTGATATTCAAGTCCGAAAGCACTTCCTACAGAAGCGTCAGCTTTCTGGGGGATTCTGCTATTCATTATGTCGAATGCATCGTTGACCAGGTGAAAGAAATTTGCAGTCTCTTGTTCTTCGGGAATTGTGTAGCTAATTGCTTCTGCAGTATGTTTCGAAAATAACTGGCAAGCAAGGGATACACGCTGTCGTTCTCTTCCTGACACAGATAGGTGATACTGTGTCAATTTAGGGCACAGCTTTATTTCTCCACAATCGATAGTTAAAAGCCGTTCAATGATTTCCCTACCGATATGCTTCCCTCCAGATAGAGTTAAACCATTATCTACAAAGTGGTTTCGGAGCAGCTTCATCATGTGTGGTATATCCGAAAAAACCCACACTCGTGAGTTTGGTTCTGTGGGATTCGTAAAGCAAGGATTCATGTATGTTACTGCCAAATCGTTCCACACTTTAGAGTTTTTGCCTCCCAAGTCACAAACTACAGCTACCACTTTAAATCCAACATCGTGCATCTCTGTAATTGCACTCTTTAGCAATGATCCTGTCATCTGCACATCAAAGTTATAATATATTGGTTGTTTCCAATTACTTATCAAACCACGTGCCATAATTACTTGCACTTGACTGTAAGGGCCATATACCTTATCTTCCTCTTGATCATACGACCTTCGAGAGTCAATGTTCATCTCATCAAAGCACAAAACACTTAATATTTCATTTTTCCCTAGTTGAAATGCTTGATTCTTCATTAATGTTAATACATCGTGTAAAAACCCAGTATTACAATGGAAAGAACGCGAGACCCACCTCTTAAGAGTCGATAATGCTGGTAATGGCATGTGCATTTTGGACCTCAAATAACTATAGCATCTTTTGGAAATGCATCTCAACGTTAGGGCTCGGCTTATGTCGTCCTTTTTCCAGCAAACATTCTTCTTTCCATTAACAAGATAGTCAACCTGTGCTTCCGTAAATATACTTGTCAATGTTTTAGTTGCAGTTTCTTTGACGTTTATTTTACTTTGCTTGATTTCATTACTTTTCTTTCTTAGAGTTTGCCTCAATCGCCTTGTTTGTCTTGTAAGTTGATCAACTTGATTTTTCAACCGCCTGTTTTTTATTTCTAGGTTTCTGATTCTAGTTTCTAATGCTTTTTGTATCAACGAGCTATGTTCATTTACCTGTATTTCTTTATCTCTTGTTTGCTTTTTTTTCTCACTCATGATTCCTCCATGTATGGGCACAAAGTTGGAATTGTCAACTTTAGTAAATGAAATAATTTCATCAGGTGGTACCAAATTCATCGTTGGTACTGCATCTTGCTTAAGAATCTTTCTCCGATGTAAACCTAAAAGTTCGCTTTTCAGATCACGTACATAATCTTGTGGGCAGAAATGCGCACTGCAGATTCTAGCATTCGCATGATTCACGTTAGAGTTTCCACAAACACGAATCCAAAGCTCGGTGACGGAAGAATCCTTTGGAAAAACGTGGTATATAATGCCTTTTGTTTTGGCACTGTAATTTCTGCATCCTACTATTGCGCACGAAGGCATTTTTCATTTTATACTGAGGACTGAGAACACGGTACAAAATCAGATCACTTCTTCTTCTTCTTCTTCTTCATGCCCCTCACCGCTTGTATGGTAGCAGTCTTGGGCAACGGTCTGAAAACATTGAGGGCTGGAAATTCGCGCACTAGTATAAACAGCACAATATTTTGTTCCACTTCACTTCACTGTCACTATAACACTGCAATGATGAGGGATGATATCAAAAGCGAAGTTCACACTGTCGAGCAAATCCATAGAGAATCCACATAATAGAGGGGGAAGGTGATGAAAGTAAAGAGGGCAAGGAGAGAGGAAATGGAACCTTTTTTCGAAGGAGTCTGTGAAAGAGTGCCTGACGTTGTGTATTCCATAGCGGGCATTGAAAAAATAAATGGGTGGGGGTTTGTTTATGTTCTCCACAGGTACAATTGGGAGAGGGAGTTTGGTGAATTCTTGCCAGATGATCGTTTGTGGTCACGTGTCCCGTTCTAAGGCGTAGGATACAAGTGATCACTTCACGAGGCATTTTTAGGTGATGAAACCAGGGTCGAATAAGGAGTTTATCGTTGAACCATTTATAAGTAGTGGTTTTTGCCACTGCGGCATGAGCCCAATTTTCCCACTGGGAATGAATTTTTTTTTTGACAAATGACAATAGTTTCCAGATGTTACTATAGTGCTGATTAAACAATATAAAAAAGTCAAGACAGCGTTTGTAATTCTTCTTCTTCTTCTTCGTGACCCTCACCGCCGGGTGTGTGCCAGTCTTGGTCAAGAAGGTGTACAACACTGGGAATTGTGGAGGAGTACCATAGAATTGAATACGTAGTAGTAGTTGTGGTCATATAGTTATCGCAATACTATACTTCACTTCACTGAACTGTAACACTGATCACAAACTTGCATATACACACAAATTTTAAAATTAAATACTACTCTGACTGGCAAAACTATATAATATCCCCATTGTACGAGGGGAGGGAGACGATAAGAGGGAGTGTATGATACAGGAAATGGTATCTTGGCTCTGTGCGGTCTGTTAAATAGGGCGTGTCTGTGTTTGTTCCTTAACGGCCAATGGAACAATAGATAATTTGGCGTTTGTTTGATTACTCTTCAATCACATACAGGAGATTCATAACGTGATGTTCTTTTGATTATATGAAAAAAATACTGGTGATATTTTTAAGGATTCTATAGAGCATATGTTTAAAATGTATTATACAAATTAGTAATAGTATTTTTAATATTTGTGGCAAAGTATTCAATTCACTGAATTATTCTTAAAAATGTATACTACTATGTAAGACCATTACAGACACATTAACATTTATTTCATAGAACGTATAAGCTATATTAAAAAATACAATACTTCTGCAATTGAATTGTACTTTATGACCAAGTTACAAAGCAAAAATTAAAGCATTAAGCTAAACTCCTACAGCTTATCAAAATCTAATTACGGCTTCGCAGTAACCAACTTAGCTTTGAACAAAACTTCGTATATATTTTGTGCTTATAAAATACCGACACGAAAGTTGTCGTATTAATCATTTTACACATCGGTAAGAAGCCACACTTGGTTTCTACTGCAGAAATTAAAGACTACACATCGAAAGGTGGAAAAAATCTGCCCTTGCATGTTGACCTGAGACTGCAGTGGCGTGCCCAGGATTTTCGAAAGGTTGGGGTTACGTACACTATTTTTAGTAGTCATCCCTCATTTTACCATCTTTTCCTACATTTGACGTTCTTTCTTTTTAGGAATACTGGGCCAACGGGAAGGGTTACAACCCCCACCAACTCCCCCTTGGGCACGCCACTGCCTGTGAGAATGAAATATTACTTTATGCCAAGTTTGCGTGAAAGCAAAGTTGTACAATATTACATTTCATGTTAGGCAGACTTTGATATATTCGCGGAAACATGTTGTGCACTGAAGAAAAAAATACAAGTGCATAGCCTAGTGTAAATATAGCGTACATAAATGCTCATTTGAACTTTTCTTTTCTGGTATGCACAGTACATTATGTTCAACGTACTTGGAAGATGTATCTTGTAATAAATAATAATAACAAGTGGTGTGCGCTATCTAGAAAAGTCGGGACCGGGATCGGAAAGAAAAATTCCGTCCCTATCCCGACTCCAGCAAATGACTTCCCTACTTTTCTGGATACCGAGCAGTCGGGAAATACCGAATGGTCATTTTAAAACGGTATTAATTATTTTCTTTTCTACATTGCAAGTGCCTGGAACTTATCGGAAATTGTTAGTTTTCATTCCAGAAATGCAAAGACAATCAATTAAGGTGAAAATGACGTGTAAAATTTGAAATTTTCAGTGCCTCGGAAAATTTCGGAAATTTCCCGTCCCGAAAATTTCCCGACTAGTCGAGAAATTGCGAATATTTCCCGTCCCGAATGTCAGGATTTAAAAAAATTCCCGTTCCGATCAATAATATTCTGTCCCGCATAACAATAAGTACCTATCGATATTTATTTTCAATTTGTATGAAGCCACAAAATGTAAATGGGTGGAAATGCTCATTTGTGTACTCGATTTCGTGTTTTCAGTTTTTTGGTATGGTTTTCCTATCTGCATAGTGCAACACTAGCGCATAGATTTGGAATTCATTTCATGGATAAATTCACTTCTTACCGTCGTTTCGTCATTTCGAGTAAACAACGGATTGGCCCAACCTTACTTCTAATAACCTTGGTTTGCTTCTGCCAAGCCCCGAACGAACATAACCGAAGGGGCACCGAGCATAACCGATCCTCCCACATGACGTCACGCGTTCGTGCATGATCGGCAATTTTCGGATGGCGCTACCTTATAGTATATTAAGTTACCTTGGGATACCACTGACAGAACGTTACATAAATATTGAGTAGAATCTGTTTCTCACCCCTTTTCAAAGGCTGTCCTTGCTGGTGTTTTGAAAACAAGCTCGGAGTAAACGGAGACTTTCCCTCGCGCATAGAACTCGGCATGTTATTTTTCTAAGGCTAAGTCAGGCAATATTACTAAGTTGCACTACTTCCTTGCTGTTCACATGATTATTTTTAGAAAATAACCAATGTTATAAAATATCATTATGTACACAAATCTCTAAGCTCATTGAAAGTTATATTACTACAAAATGTTCACACTTATCTTGCCTTGCCATGTCACCAAGTTATTTTACGAAGTGCACTATATTTGGCGGAACAAAAATCGTTATTAGGATACTTGTCAAAGTTTCCAACCGCAATAAATTTACGAACTTTTTGTCTTGTTTTGATCATCATCAATATATTTATTGGACTTACAGCCATGCATATGGCTGTTTATGCCCATTATATATTTTATTTACATAATTTACATAAAATGTACAAACAAATTTCAAATACACTCCTATCTATATCAAACCTTAGAAATATACATTACCATGTTATATCATTTTGTCTAAGAAATGCAAGTAAAATATATTCAAAGAAAGAAGCCAAATTTATGGGAAATGATTACTGGTGCAAAGAGTTAACCATAAAGGTGAAGCAATAAGTAAAAGAAAGAAAGAGCATTGAGTTTAAAGTGAGACGTCATTTGCGGCAGCGTATCCCATACTACAAATTTGCCGTTGTTTTACCTTACGTAATGAATCCTGTAACAACGCTGGATTTTCGTGTGGATTATTTTACCACAGATTAATAAGATCGCTTACTTCCTATCTCTCCTTTGTAATCTGTGCGTATACCAAACCGGACATGTGGAGCCACCCTACGGCTGTTTCGAAACGTAAAGCGTTGTCATACCAACCTCTCCGCCAATCATATCTTACTCTTGGCAGTGACAGTTGAATGTGTCTCAGCGCAATGATCCGCTCACCCCTCCCTTCCATTCCTGCTTTTATTTTCTGCTAATAATTCGGGACATATCTCGTAAGGTCGAATTAATTATTTTATATAAGTGCATAAAAATGTTCTACAAGGATAAATACCATTGTTCAGTTAATGCACGTTACGTTTGAATGATTTCTACATCTAAGTTACGAGATATACAGAATAAGTAGCCCAGAAGCACAACATACGAAAATAATTTCAAGTTCCTGAAATTCCAGCACGTAAATCATTCCGTTGTGGGTGAAAAATGGTCCGTGTATTATCTGTGGTAATAAGTATTTTTATGTCGTATTCTCCCTATTATGCGTTGCTTTTCTGACATTTTGGGCAAATCGCGATATTATCTTGTGTAAACTCTACAGCGATTACTTTGTTCGTAGATCAATGCGTTTTACCCATCCCTCGTCGTTGTTTATTTAGCAATTTTAGGCTAATCGCGACGATGCTATGAAAAATTGATGACACAAAGAAAGCTGTAACAGGGATTCGAACCCAGGACAACCGAACAATGGTATTTATCCTTTTAGAACATTTTTATGAACTTATATAAAATAAATACTACGACCTTACGAGATATGTCCGGAATTATTAGCAGAAAATAAAAGCAGGAATGGAAGGGTGGGGTGAGCGGATCATTGCGCTACCCAAAGTGTTCTAAAGGGCGCTCGAGCCATGTTGCAACATTTCCCAAATTGTCTCTTTATCTTCATAACAATTGCTGCACAGTTTAACGTGGGTGGCAATCTGCAGGATACAGCACACTTAATACCAGCAACTGTTTCTGGTGCCGCCACTGTAATTTTCTCCCTTGTGTATGCCTACCATATTCAATCGCAAGATGTAGACACTTCTGATTTACCAACGTAGAAAATTCCATTCATCTGTCTATGGCCTCATAAAACGAAAGACAAATGCATCCACTTTCTCTGCAATTGATATCAGTGGAGTACCCTGAGGGGGGGGGGGGGGATTTGATGCTGAAAATGCCAGGGAAACAAAAGACAGGATTCGAAGGTTTTGTCTCAGGAAATAAGAATAAATCATAAAACGTATTATTAAAAACTACTGATGGAACATTAACGTTATTCATCTAACGAAACCATTACAAATCGACTGGCGGCTTGTAGGTATGAAATATACTGGAATAAAAGATATACAGTGATGGACAAAAGTAATCATACAGTGGAACTGAAAGGAAAATAGGACGAATTTCAGCAGATAGGAAAACAATAAGGAAGTCAAAACTGTTAATGCTTGACCATGTATGCACCAAACGATATATTGACAACAAAAATAAATATCAGATGCTGCTTGTAGAAAAATAAAATACAATACTTTCTCAATACCCGCTTCTTTGGCTGGACAAAAGTATTCATACACCTACATAAAAGTTCACTTTGAAGAAAAGAAAGAAACAAATATCATGTCGTCATAATTCAGTATGCATTCCTCTGTTATGGAGAACAGCTGTCAGTCTCTTTTGCATAGAATGAACAAGAGGCGTGGTTATTTCAGATGTAATATTGTGCCACTCGTGCAAAATGACCTCTTTCAGTCTATTCTTGCTTGTTATGTCATGTTTTCGGAGTCGGGTTTCCAAATGGATCCAAAGATGTTCAATGGGGTTAAGGTCGGGGGACTGAGGTGGAGTTTTGAGTATGTGGGGAGTATTATATAACAACCAAAGGCGGACAATCTCAGCTGTATTTTTAGGGTCGTTGTCCTGCCGGAAGTAAAAATCATTCCCAAGACCCAAATGATCGAGACTCTTCTGCAAATTGTTCTTCAGAATATTCAAATAGACAAATCTATCCATAGTTCCCTCAATAAAGACGAGTTCTCCAACACCTGAGGCTGACATACAGCCCCAGACCATAACGCCACCACCTCCATGTTTAACTGTGCCCAAGATATTTCGAGGCTCAAGCTCAGTATTGGGCTTTCTCCACACCGAACGTCTACCATAACTATGGATAATATTAAATTTGCTCTCGTCCGTAACCAACACTTTATCCCAGAAGTCCAAACGTTTACTCACATACTCCTTTGCAAATGTTAATCTGGTCTTTTTGTTCTTCTTACTGATGTATGGCTTCCTTCTATGTACACTAGCTCTGTACCCTGCTCGGTTGAAAAGCCTTCTAATACTTCTTGAGGACACTTGTTTTCCCAGGTGTTCGTGAACATGTGCCGACACTGCTGACGATGTTAATTTTGGGTTTTTCTTGATAATTCTCAACAGTCCTTGTTTCTCTTCTCTCGAAGTAAGTTCCTGAGGACGCCCAAACCTTTCCCCATTTATCAGCACTTTTGTGTCTTTATATCGTTTGATGATACTTTGCACAGTCGCACGACTACTCCCAAGTATCTCTGCGATTTTAGAATATGATTTCTTATTGTGGTATAATGATATCATAATTCTCCTCTCTTCGATCGTGATTTCCTTCCCTTTGCGGCCCATTTGACTTCCTGCAGCACGCCAACACCAAACAAACACTTCCTTACACAGGTGCAAGTGCAGTAAACAAATATCTGGCACTGAATGATGGAAATGGTTGTTTCACGAACTTTTTTTGGGGTTTATAACGTGGCGTATGAATACTTATGACCATCCAGAAAGCAGCTTATCTAAGGATTACCTACATTTCTCATGACAATTTCAATTGCATGCACACAATTGCTTTGCGTTTCTATTCTTGCCATTCCAATGGAGCATATGTGCTACAGACGTGACTTGCCTTTACGGTCTTCTTTGTATAATAACATGTTTCATTCAGACAATGCCTTTGTATGAATACTTTTGTCCATCACTGTATACATATAGTCAGTCAGTACTTGTTTTCCAAACTTAACCACCATCCTAAGAAAATTGGGGACGACATAGAAACTAGTTCAGTGTCATCTGCCATGAGAGAATAGAATAAAATAATAGTTATGAGTGACACAGCTCATTGGGGAAGTTATCAAACAGAATAATTTCTGGAATAAAATTGTAATTGTTTTAATTCTATCAGTCTATTTCTCTGTAAAAACTACTATGATGGTGATAATTAATAGTTATAGGAAAATAGAGTAAGAAAAGGTCACACCTTCCACAAGTTAACCTAGAATGCCTATATAGCAACCACCTCATCTCGAAGTTGTACCTATATGGAGACGCATAGTGGTTCGGATCCCACTTTAAACTGTAGTTCCAGTCCCGATTGGCCTTACTGTGAATAAAGTTGACTTAAAACACCAAATCAATCAATCAATCGAAGTTGTATGAAATTTCACTTTTCTGGTTTGCATGAGAGTAATTTCAACCCATTTCTAAAAACGTGTGTATGTTTGTAAGATATATTATTAACTAATCACTGCATGCTTATTCATTTTAGTATTTGTCAAAAATCCCTAATTTTTAATCTAGAATGCGAGTAGGAATATGTCATACAAGCGAGTTTTGTTCGAAGTTACTTACTGGAACCACTCTACATATTGACTACAATTTCATCATATGGCATTACATATTTCATAGTTACACAAAAATCTGGACTCAAAATATAAATGTCTTAGAATAAAAAACAAAGCAGTCATTGAGTATGTAGGATCAAGCTAGATAAGCACACTCCCAGCCCCCCACTCCTAAACACACACACAATGGAATTAAAAATACACCACTGACAGATCTTATCCTGCACAGATATGTATTTTATATATTCATATACTTAATACAGTACTGAAGATGATACAATCCATGCATTTAGAATAAATATTGCACATGAATTTTTTAAAGCTAATTAAAAAACAAAAGAAATGTGCAAATTTCCAGCTGATGACAAAGAAACCAACAGTATTTTTTGCAATTTAGAGAGATTTCACATCAAAGTGACATGTGACATATGCCACTTGGAAATGAACCAATGAACAGCAACATTTCACTCATAGTGGATGCCATATTGACAAAATCCCTGCTACTTCTAAATAATGTCACACATGTTTCTAGTCAGTCTAAGAGAAAGTGAACATAAAGAGTTAATAAATAATCATTCTTTCAAGCTTCACACTATCAGGTCGATCATTGGTGCATGTTTCTCATATCATCCCTTCCATCAAGAAGCAAATTTAACTTGGCCTCGTATTGAACATAGGTGTCTCACTCATGATGATTTGCTGCAAGGGCTAGACCATCCAATGTGTCATGTCTAAATGTTAAGTGATTGGCTTATTCCTACTTAATGTGTAGATTATACTTTCCTCAAACTTTTGATCTTACCAATTATTGACCAGGTTGGGAGATAATGAAAGCACTTTAAGAAATGTCATTACATTTTTGAGAAGAGCTGGGCTCTTATACTGTCTCTGAGGAAGTTCGTAGTTTTGTGTATAACCTTTGCAAGTCTTTATAACATTTCACTTTCAACCTTTCTCAAGGGGCTCTTCACACCCATTTTTTTAACTCAGGTATGGGTTCGATACCCGGTGGAGACGCATAGTGTTTCGGATCCCACTTTAAACGGTAGTTTCAACCACATTAGCCTTTCTGTGCATAAAGTAGACCTAAAAGAACAGTTCAAACTCAAGTAAGGATATTAAATAAGAGGATTCTTCCTCACATACATTGAATGGCCCAATATGGTCATTATGCGTACAAGTCCCAAAATTTATTTCAAGCATCTTACTTCCAATTACACATATAAATTATATTGTTAGCATTAAACATATGGAATATAAAGTAAAAGACTATAAGAAATCCTTAAAACCCTACATCAAATAATTTCCACTGTATTGAATATTAGCATAATATTGTTAATGAAATTCCATTAGACAAACCATTGTGTCATACTGATAGGTTTCTTGGTCGGACACTCACTATGGTGACATGTTATACTTCACCAATAATGAATTTACATGTTGAAATACTCCAGAAGAAGAGAACAGTTTCAGAGTAAGTACATTACTCTTAATGATTTAATACTCATACTGTGGAAATGTAAAACATTATATTCTATTGCTAATAACAAATGTAAGGGAAAATAAACAAACACATTGTTATTCAGGTATATATATATTTATTGAATCACTAGTAATTAATATATTTTGCATAAGGTATGATAATCTCTTTGAGGTCCTACAGACTTTCACTGGAATAAAAGTTACAGAAATTATTAAAGCATCATTAACACACTCAACAAACATTTCCATAGTAGGTTCACACATGTACGTACAGTCTCAAACAGAAAAATATGTGCATTTTATTTCCTTTAATCAAACTGTTCAAATATTTTACAGGACTGTTTAGCTGAAAATCATATCTTTTTCATCCATCCTGCTTGGAATATTTAGTGAAACATTAAATACATTTGTTTCTAACATCCTCAAGCAATGTATCGTGTTGTTAGGTGTTATGTACTTTAAGCAAAATTTATCTCTAAAGCATATATTTTTTTAATGCAGAAAAGGGAAAATACAATTTCTTATGCATGAGCCACATAACTGATGACAATGTTATTCCATAAGAAATGCAATATACTTACTTGGTTCTACATCTGGGTATGCATCATGCACTAACTTATTTCTATTAGAATTCATAAACATTTTCTCTGAAAAATTGTCTCCACAAACTCTGTAACTTTTGTATGTTTTGTGCCTCAAGTCCTTTCGCCATATTTTCTCCAACTATATCTCAGCTCTACGAGAAAAATAAAAGACGAAAAATTATTTTAGAAACATATAACTATGCAAGACAAAGCATTCTGCATTTTATGTCACTCAAAAAAGATAAATTCCAAGACGCAAGAGTTGTTAGTGAGCTAAGGTCAAAGCGTGTCAACACAAAGAAAAGTTACTGAAAATGAATAGTGAATTAGATCACTATCTGTATCTGTTGAATAAAGTAGTGTCAAATGTATAAGGGTCCACTCTATCATAGCTCCTTCAACAATTGCGCAAAATCTTATGAGCTTGTCACCATTCAATTGATTTATTTTTACTCAATTTTCACATTATTTCACATCGTAACTACTTCTTATGGCACCATACAGTGTGTGGTAATGCAAATAAAGAAATATTATAGATATTGCACTAAACTTCCTAACATATGAAGCAAAGTTTTACCACATTATCTTCTGGAAAGAGTCCCTGAAGCTTACTGCCTAACCTACAACTGGCTAACAATGCAATTTTTGTCATTAAATGGATCATGGAATCTATTCCCGGGAGTGCTTTCAAGAAAGATGTTATGACACAACATATTTCTGAAGAAGATACCAGGACAGGAAATATGTCAACAAATCAAAATCACCCATACCATCTAGTAGATCAAAGCCCATGACCAACAACAAGAGCTATTACAGCAATAATATTAACTACAGGTATAATTAGATGATTCCATCAACAAAATATATTATTATTAATAATAGGAGTAACATCCATAATTCTGTAGGGTTGGATTAAAGCACATAGATTAAAATGCGATTTCAAACACAAAATCTTCCTCCCGTGGCACCAGTGAGAAAGGATTTTTCTTTACAGTAACACATGTGTAAATGTTCGTAAAATATTTTGCATATATTGCACATGTAGGATAGTTACACTCATTTCGTTTCCAAAACTATGCCTTCGTAGTTAGGTTAGGCAGGCCAGGTTTGGTTCTCTTAGCATTATAAATAAATTACCTAAATTCATTTTACTAAGGTTCCAATTTACTTCTACATTAATTCCTACTAGTCTACGATACTTACAGTCCCTTGTCAATGGAAAATACATTGTCCTTGGGAAGCGTGTAAGCTTGCGTAAGGTAATTTTTATGTTGTTTTTTCAACATAAATATTTTTTAAAAAAAATCCATAGAGTGCTAATTACTTTAAGAAAGGTTCAAATTTTGTGTGACAATGATTGCTAAAATTCTACGATAATTAGTCTTCCTGCTAAGAGAATTTTAAAAAAAATCATAGAACGATAGGAACCGTTACCTTAGGTTTCATAGCTTTAATATTTACACGCTTTTTTCCTCTCCTGTACATGTTGACAAAGTTTTAAATGCTAAAAGAAATAAACTTAATGCAGAAGCGAATAGGAGCGCGATAACTTGCAACTTTCTGCATTATAACATGCACAAATGAGCTTTTCTGAACTTCAAACTTCAAGTCATTCCTACTATTCTCGTTGGCTTCCTATCCTCCTGTGTAACTTATAAATAACATTAAGTTACAAAATCGAACCTTTAATCTTTCAGACTTTTTTTTAACACATGTCCTTTTACTTAAATGAAGCAAAATACAGAATACGAAGACATGCTAGGAATTATTCTCCGTGGAAACTAACTTTATGGAAATTATTTTTACATAAAGAGCGAACAGAATTCATAAATAACTAACCTTTCAGGATATGACAGAACACGAACACAGCTCTGGATTCCTCTTCTGACAGTTTTTACAATAAAAAGCTGCACAATAAGCCATTGTTTTTATTTTTTGTTCTTCTACATCCTTATTAAAATAGTTAGTGTACGTCCATGACAGATCATATGGAACGATGTTACGTCATGTAGAACTAGTGACTTTAAAAATACGATTTTTCTTATACATGTTTAAGAAGGGAAAGGCATTTAATAAAATACAAAATCACGTACAAGTGATCATCATTGATTAATAGATACATAAACTAAATTTTTAATGAGAAATTTAGGATTTAACATCGATGGTGGTGCCGACTGGTAGCTGGTTAATTCATGCACGAACAAATGAATTCCGAAATTAACCTTGTTCGGATTTTTGCACCAGTGCGGGAGGCCTGATTTTACTTCTATGAGTTTGCAATGCTTTCTGCATGCAGGTGGTTTTGTTTACAGAAGGTGTCAGGGTTTGTGATTTGAACTATAGGTCAAATAGTTTTTGATCTACAGCTGTCTAGAGATTTCAAAATGTCGTCAAACTTTGGGATTTTTGCTTTTTAAAAGTCAACAACTCAAAAACTAAGAGCCGAATAATCTAAAATTTGGCAGTTTTCGTCAACTTTACTGGTACTACCAGTGCACCAAAAATTATTAATTTCTGAGATGTCAAGGTTCAGACCCTGATTGATTTGACATGGAATGACCCCATGTGAAAAATTCTACATATATTTTGATTTTCAAGGTTGCATCTTATTATGTTTACAGCACATTGTGTGCACTCAAAATGTGGACCCGCGCATGCAAACCTAACTGTAATTGTAGCATTGCTACCGGTTGGACATCGAATGATAGCCGATACCAAAATAGTATTTAAACTACGTTGCAAATATAAAATTCAGGTACTCACCAAAAGTGTTCATTGTAAGTAAGTTCACTCAACTTCCACCGCCGTCGAAAAGATCGGACTCACAATTGGATTATGTGAAAGGGAGGGGGGTAGTTGAAGGGAGGTCGTCGGTTCTCACTTATCGCACAACACTTGATCAACCTTGTGTTCTGACGTCACGGGAAGAGGCTTTCTTAATTTTAGGCTAAATGCCTACATTGTTAGGTTAGGCTATCTATGTTTAGTTCTCTAAATAATAATTTTTCATTGTATTTATGCTAATGGAACCTAGCCTAACAGACCTAACCTAACCTCGTAGGCATTCCTCGTCTGACGTCAGAACACAAGGTAGCAAAACTGTTGTGCGAAGATGAAGACCCGGAGGTCGACAGCCAACAGTTCTCCCACTTTATTTTCTGAAGTTTATGCCACTCATCCGTTTCGAAAATCCCTTTGCTTGTTACCTCTTACGATCGCATTGACACTTTCTATAATGATTTAACTAAACGGTGT
>NW_028143774.1:0-40831 GCF_977018435.1 Lepisma saccharinum
AGTAAAATAAACCAAATTAATCAATAGTTTTAACAGCACTAAATATACCCCGTTATGTGACCATTTCAGGATATTTTTTTTTAATTTTGACTGCTTTACGGTGCACTATATACACCAGCAAGTTAACCACAAGGAAATGAAGTAATTAGCTCCCGAAGCGGATTACATAAAAAAATAACACCATCGTAGATTCCAGCCGAGGCTACTCCCTTAATATCGTGCCACAGTAACCATCAGCCATGGAATCACTTCTTGGTGAACAAGGGCAATTACATTAACATATTATTATTAATAATATTAAATAGAATAGGATTATACACAGTGGCGGCGATTATGGGGGCGTGGGGGTAGTTGCCTCCTCCCAAATTTTGGCACTTTTTGCCCCCGCAACTGCGTCCTCTAACGAAATTTCCTGACACTCCACTCATCTCCACTTCAAAAGCAATTTAATAAAGAAATAAGTAGTAAGTTAAGAATGGATGATCATAATTAGAAGCAAACCAAAAGAGTGACCATGTGAGAAGTCGACCCCATCCTTGAAATAATTTGATTTCGATCAGTCAAGTATGAGTTTCTGAACATTTAACAACGGTTTAGATGAAAATCTTTATATTACATGAATGCGTGTGTTTCGTTGGTTCTCTTCCTACCGCGCCCATTTGCCATTCCTTTCTCTGCAACGTAAAGGTTGGGGGACGTTCGAGATTCGAACCCGAGGCCACATGATCAACAGCCTGATATGCTTTGTCCAGACGTCGGCTCGTTTTGCCCCGTCGCACGGCAAAACTAAAAAAGGAGCTCCCTCTCCTATCAGGAGAAAGAAAACCTCGCGAAGTGACACCCTGGAGACTTCGTGACGTGAGGTGATGCTCATTGCTAGGGCTAAAAGGGGATAAAACATCACCCTAGTTGTTGCAATCAATGACAGAATTGTGATCCAGTCTCATGTCTTCATCTTTGCTTATGGGCGCGAGAAATCCTCCCCCCCCCCCCTTTTCCTTTCCCTTCTCATTTCAAGTGCTGGAGAGTAAACTTATACCTTGCAAGTGTCAGTCTCAGAATATTACGAGTATAGAGTGAGTTTTAGATACCCTGGTTCAATATCTCGAACTACCGGTTACATCAAAGATGCAGAAAGTACCGGAAAATAACGAAGGTACCTTTTCGATATATCAATATTTCGTTGTTGCCAATACCTGAGATTCCGGTATTTTCAAGTAACGGTAAATCAATAACTCCACCATCTTTAAAAAGTATAACGTTTCTTATCATTCATATTTATTTTCTAATCACACACTTATACTTATGTACACATGTGGAGGTTGTGTACCTGTGCAGTGCTTCTTTCCGAAGAAAGTATTCAGGTACTGTTTCTAAATTCGTAAGCAACACAAAAGAAAAATCCGAAGTTAATAAACGACTATTTACAGCGCGTTCAATTTAAAATTGAAAAGGAAATTAATACTTACTCTCATGATGCTTTTCCGGTGGGTTCAATTTTAAATTGAACGCACTGTATATTTTACGTGGCTTTTCTTCCTGTTTTGTTAATCGCGACGATTTTACATTTAGGTACTCCAAATTAATAATTTTGTATATTCACACGTCAACCTGCTATTATCCTTCACATTTATATGTTTTTACTTTATCAGTGACTCACTGGCATTTGCCATAATGCATAGTCAAACATCTAAGCAAAAGAAGGGCGAAAGAAAATATTATCGCACTGCGTCTCGGTTCTATTTAGGGGTGAAACCGTTGCACATTACTGTAACGCGTGTGAACTGGATCTCCTACCTGCCCCAAAGGAACGATTGATTGATTAAATTGCGTTACTTTACTTCCCTTTTTGTGCCACTTTTGGCTAATTTTCGAAGATGAGGATGAGTGATCATATGATGAAATTGATGAATGCACACTCACAAACTTCCGTGCCCAGGTAGGATTCGAACCCGGGACCCCTGGAGTCGTACCGCGATGTTCTAACTACTCTGCCTTCTGGTTCCGGTCCAGAGGAACGAGTAGAAGTGGTTAGTTATCTAAATAACTTACATAAGTTTGTTGGACGAATAAACTGGTCGCTGCAGAAAATGGACATTGCTTTGGGTTGATTAAAAAGAGTCTGAAAATATTTTATCATATATACTTGCTTCAAATTAGCAATCTCGTTACATAATTTTGTTCAAGCTTCATGCTTTTAGCGTCTTTAAATATGTTGGCTAAAGAAGAGTAGTTGGATAACCTCAGGCTGAATTTTTTTAAAAAGAAAAGACGAATTGATCTAAAGTTAAAATATTTTCTGATCATTTTATAAATGTATTTAACAGTTCTGCTGTACACTCAGCGGCGAAAGAAACAGTAGGCGAATTGCCCACCACCATTTTCATTCAGTCTGTATTACACAATGTGATGATACTGAATTGAATAATGACGTCAATATGAAGAGGGCAGTGCCTGCTTCGAACCAACATAGTGCCATTCCTTAAAACAACACAAGATATAGAATAAAAAGTAATGAAGATAGCAATGGACAATTTGCCTACCATTTCTTTGCCGTTGGCTGTACAAAGTAAAAAGAAAACACTCTTTGGTGGGTTCCTTTATTTTCCACAGTGGACTTTCAGAACGCCACAAGCAATAACTAATTCTGTGCCTTGCTTCGTGGCCTCCCTTGCTGGCAGCGTCAGCGGAGTAAAGAATGGCGCCAGGAAGTCTCATCCCGCGTTCGGAAAAGCTACAGACGCAAAATTGCGTTTGCATTAGCTGCTAGTCACTACGTACTTCGTTTTTGCCATGGTTGGTAACATCTGTCCATCAAACTTGGTCCATCATCCACTTAAGTAGGATATAATTGAAGTCAATACATGCGAACTACAAAGCAAAACGAATGAGTGTGTGTGTGTGGGGGGGGTCAATGTTGTTTCATCGTGTAATATAGCCTACGTGTCAAAGCAAAACTTTGGTCAAACCACATTCATCTGTGGTTTAACTTTATTTTGAGTCCACGTTTTGCATGATAGGCTAATCGGGAAGGACCTAAAGTTTAAAGTGGGATTCGAGATTTTGAGCAATCTGCCCCAAGCAGGCATGAAAGTTCAACCTCGGAATCCCTTCATTACAAAGCGACAGCGTTGGGCATGAAACAATCAGGGAGGCCCATATCTTTGAAACGGAAGGCAGAATATGGGTGTAACATCATCATATTGACTCTTCGTCGTTGCCTTGTAATCAAGGGGCACCGGGTTCGATGCCCGGTGGAGGCACATAGTGGTTCGGATCCCACTTTAAACTGTAGGTCCAGTTCTGATTAGCCTTACTGTGCATAAAGTGGACTTAAAACACCAAATCAATCAATCAATACTGACTTCTTCTTTTTGCTTCGTGTACATGGTGTGAAATCACTGGTTGAGGGGGACAAATATCTTAATCTACACGCACGTGCGCGCTAATATGTATACGTAATTAAATACAACATTACTAATTACTAAATCACTAAATATTTAAAAATAACATTATTAAATACATTTAAAGGATTTTTTTTACTTTTATAAATATCAGATTTGCATAAAGTAGCAAACTGATTTCTTTACTAAGTGGTTAAAGATGTCAATTAATTTCAAAATTGTTGAAATTGTTTTATTATGGTACAGTTGAAAGATTGATTGATTGAATTGGTTTATTTTACTTCGCTTTTCTGCCACTTTTGGCTAATCGCGAAGATGGAAATGGCTGATGTACAATGAAACCGATGAAGGGACACTCACAAATAACCATGCCCAGGCCGGGATTCGAATCCGGGACCTCAGGCGTCGTATGCTAACCACTCCGCCACGGATGTCGGCGTAACACTTGAAACATTGTGTTTAGTTTTTCTATTAATATAAATCAATTAGGTTTCATTCTTATATATATATATATTGTCCTTTCTTGTTTCACTTTAATTGTGAATACGTTGCTATTGCTGTAGATCTGTTAATGATCTTTTGAAAGAGAGATTGTTGGGGAAATACCCCCGTTGCACCTTGCCCTTGGACCTTTCCGCTCCCAATAGTTCTCATGCACTATCATCCGCTGAGAGGAGATCGTTTCGAGGGATATTGAGCAATCCAGTGTTACGGTGAAAAACATTGCTTCGTTTCACTTCAGGTGACAAGAAAATCGCAAAAAATTAAGTATAAAGAACAGATTGAACTGTTTGTGACATTTTGATCATTTTTGTAAGATGGTACATGTAAGATGTACATGGTAAGATGTCACTTACCATGTTTTATACCAGAGCCCTTCATTTAATGAATTTATTTAGCCTTAATTTCTCAGCCCGGACCTTGGGGTGCACGAGTTTGGGGTGGCAAAATGCCTTATCTTATTTAAATCTTCTTTTCGTCAACATTCGTGAATTGTAGTGATAGCGAGTTGCATGTTATTGAGTAGGAAAGCAAGCAGAGAACAGCAATTTCAGTAAATCAGGCTGTGATTCCGCCCTTTCGAATTATTTCTCACTTATTGCAGACGATTATTTGACCAGAACCTTTGATAACTTGCAGGAAACATCCCGTTTCTTCCGTTCTGCACGTCCTCTCATATCCGCGTCGTGGTTAACCAGACGGTACAAATTAGTTACCTTAACCTCGTACTAATCCACACAATTCACAATACTTTCACAAAAAAAAATACTTGGAACGTAGCCATATTATTGTTATTATAACCTGAGCATTTCATTGGTTTGGTTTAGAGTACGAGGTCGTTGTATTATGAAATTTATCTAACTTTGTGTGGTGTCGCCAGTGTCACATGTTGGTACAATGCTGAGGATTTCGGTTTTCTCCTTAGTTGACTTATATTCAATGACAGCTTAAGGAAAGCTAAGCACTTGTTTATCGCAGAAGAAAATTGTTATAACAATGTAAAATGTGACAAATCCACAACAAAATTATATGCAAGGTAATTTCGTACTTTGTAAGTCACGCGTATATAACCTATACTGAATGAATGAATAAATACTGCATTTAAATTTCTTTGAATATTGCTCATGTATTAGGGGAGTCTACAGACCCCACGCCGGGTACGCTCTCGGACAATAAAAAAAGGTAGAGTAAAAAGTAAAGTTGTTGCGTGGAAATATGGCCATTCTATTCAATTGCTATTGCCTTCGGTTTGTAGACCGATTGATTATAAAAAAAAGTGTTTTCTAAACTTTTCTTCGAAGAGCTTGCATTTTCTGCAGCTTGCGTTTGCAACGTTGCAACCAGGAGACAGGACAACCTTACTGTCAAGCAGGCGATCTTGTTTCTCTTCTATCGGTATCTAAGGTTGTCAGACACTCATCTTTTATGATTAACTTCGCTGCTTTTAAATAACGTTATTTTGTCAACATTAAAGCATAAAGTTGGTTTACAAAGTTTAAATTGAGAATATTTCTGTCATACGTTTCGTGAAGCAATGCTGAGAGAACACGGGAGTGGTCGTTCTTAGTTCTCTCTCTTCCCACACGGCCTGCATGCGCAGGGAGTCGTAACGTACCCAATTTGCGTTACACGGTACGTTCCATTTTGTAGGAGGAAAAGTATGGTTCCACTGCTGGTACCCATGTAACGTAACGAAATGCAATATGTTATAGACTGACGTTACAAGGAACGTAACAAAATGTATTGTGGTAGATATTAACGTTATAAAGGAACGGAACGAAATGAGCACATTGGAACATAACGTAATATGCAATATGGTATATACTACCGTTACAAGTTACAAGGAACGTAGTAACGAAATGCAATATGGTATATACTAGCGTTACAAAAAAACGTAACGAAATGCAACATGGTAGTAAATAACGGTATACATAGGAACGTAATGAATGCAATCCTCCGTAACGGAATGAAGTGAAAGGCAATATGGTTAATTAACGTTACATAGGAATGTAACAAAATGTAAACCACTGTAGCGGAACGGAACAAAATGCAGTTGGGTACATACCATCTACATAAGGAACGTAAATAAATTCAGTATGGTAGATGTTAACGTTACAAGGAAAGAACAATTCACAAATGTTAGCTAGTAACGTTATAGGCGCGTGACGAATATAATCTATTTAACATCACGGAAGAAAAAGGAATAGCCAAAATCTCTTACCTTTCATTGGAACATTGCGAAAAATAACTCAGTATATCGTATGGGATTAATGTGAAATAGCCGTGAAAAATATGGTTGTTTGTAAAAAAATGAATTTCAACCAGGGTTGTTAAAGGGTCAGGAATTTTAAATCAATTCAATTCCGGTTCAGCAGGGAATATTAGCAAGCATAAATGGATCTGGACCGTAAAGAGCCTTTTTATGTATTTCAGATCGTTCCAGGGACCTTTTCTCCTGATCAATTGAAATACGGCAAAGGGACCTTCTTTCCGGATCAATTAAAAGACGGTCTAAGTTCCATATTGAAATGAAAGAATACGCAACTTGGACCGAATTTAAACTGTGCGATAAAAAAGTTTCCAGTCTTGTTGCGGAACCCAATAGAACCCATTAGAATTTATGGGTTCGTGGACGTTTAACAACCCTGATTTGATATTAAATTACATTTTTGGCTCGAAACTGAATAAAGCTTCCAACTAGTGTAGAAAGGAGTAGCAATAGGCGTGCGCACGGGGTGCAAGGGGAGGGGTAAAATGCCCCCCTCGTCATGGACATCAGAGAAATATGCCATATGCAATTGCATATTAACCCGATAATAGTGTTGCCCCCTCAAGAAACACCACTTGAATTCGAAATTATCGCATTCCTGCATCCCCATTATAATAATTAATGTAAATTAGTATGACAAATCAAATTATACGTGTGAAATATATACTTTTAGCTGACATTCGTTTTCTAAAGGGGAGAGGTGGCCATCCTCGCCCCCCTTCCAGATTTCCATGCCCTTATATTATTATACTTTATTCCAGAAATTTATGGTAGAGGAATCATATCGCCGGTTATTAAACGATATTATGCTCTTGAAGAAAATGAAGTATTTTGAAGCCGATGAAAGTTCACAAAGGAACAACGGCGGAAGAAGGTGTTGTGGCACAACCACAGGGGGCAGGGTAGATTAGCCCTCAAACTTGTACAGAAATCAATTCTAGGAGGTAAGGAAGGCAAACATTGGACTATAGAAAGAAAGGTTGCAGAATCTAAGAGTAGCAAGACAAAAGGATACTCAAGATGGATTTAGTTTTCACGTCTTTCGTGCACTATTTCTTCCAGACGGCAAGAGCACCTGCAAGGGGGCACAGAGGGGCAATTGCCCCCTCTCGATTTCTATCTTTATACCAATTTTAAAAAAAGTTATATAAACTTGGACAGTTGCTGCTGATTACGGTGTAAGTTTTGTCCGTGTAAGGTAATAAATAGATTTATTATTAATTTTTGAAGCCGCACCGTTCATTTATAAACACACTGTATATGAGTCATTGTGAATTCGAGTCAATTTAAACATTTTGCGTTGTTGCGAGATTATCTATTAGGATACAATTTGGACATAAACAATCTAAGTAGAAAAAGTGCATCTTGTATATCAAAATTGCCATGTCCATCTGATCTCCGAAAGTAGTGTTTAGCACGTCATTTTTCAAGTATATGATTGATTGATTTGGTGTTTTGAGTCCACTTTATGCACAGTAAGGCCAATCGGGACTGAACCTTCAGTTTGAAGTGGAATCCGAACCACTTGTGCCTCCACCGGGTATCGAACCCGGGACCCCTTGATTACTAGGCGACGACGCAACCACTGCGCCATCGGGGAGGCCATTTCAAGTATAGTCCATGATTGTATCTAGTATATGAATGAGATTTGTCCCTCCTCTCAAACAATTCGTGGCTTGTCCCCACCGAACGAAGTGTGTCACTTATAAATTAAGTTTCCGAAAGCAGGCATTATGCATGAACAGAACAAAAAATACTCCTGAGAAATTACAAACATTATAAGCCAGTTCGTGACCGGGAGTTATTGACGGTCTCCCCCCCCCCCCAACCTATCCACTTTAGGTCCCGGGTTCGAGTCCTGGTCTGTAAATATCTTTTTAGGTGTCTCTTCATCAATTTCATCTATTTATCATCCATCTTCATAGTTTCGATTAATTATAAAAGTGACAAAAGCAAAGCAAAATAAGAACAAATAAAAATAATTGCAAAATGACTACAATGTCAGAACTACATTTGAAAAATAAAATGCGAGCAGAAGATTCATTTTCAAACAGGTATTTGGGTAGAATTGTGTAGACAGACAGCATGCTCCCGAAAGTTGCCAATCC
The DNA here is from genome assembly GCF_977018435.1 of Lepisma saccharinum. Taxonomy (NCBI): domain Eukaryota; kingdom Metazoa; phylum Arthropoda; class Insecta; order Zygentoma; family Lepismatidae; genus Lepisma; species Lepisma saccharinum. The sequence continues at coordinate 8,283 of NW_028143774.1, forward strand.
ACGTGTAGCATGACCTTCGATACTGGGGTTGCGCTTTTTCAGGAAAGTTTTCTCGACCCTCCTCAGGCGTCTTATCAAGAATGCCTCAGTGTTCGTAGCATTGCCAACTTATTTTCCGTCGGAAAAAGTATTTTTCCTCCTATTTAATCTGCGGTTGGCTCTACAATACATACAACTGAATTACGGCGAAGTAGGTTAGAAACCCTGCGTGCTCAACAGCAGCTTCGATAAGGCACCTGATTGTTTCGAGCTGAACCAGGAAATGGGCGATCTTTATTCCCCAAGGCCATTCCGTAAAACTAATGCCACAAGAAGTTTTCTGTGTGGATTTGAGAGCATGAAATTGTAGGCTGATGATAGTACTAGAAGACGTCAAGTGGATTTTTTTTCTGTTTCGTTATGTTATATAGCTTTCCTACCTATATAGTTTGAATAACTAATCAATCATTTGATGAGTAGACAAACACGAAGAAGCCGATCCCGTGGCAAATTAGTTAGCGTAATACACTGCGAAGTCTAATGTCGGATTAGAAAATATGGATGGGTCATTTGTCTTTATACCACTTCCATCACCTATCACATCCTTTATCATCGCGATTAACCGAAAGTGGTAGACGCGAAATAAAAATAGAACCTTTGCATGAATGTCCGAAAAAAAGGCAAGGGCACGAACCACCTGGAAAAGGAAAGTCAACCAAAAATTATATATATCGCGCAATTGCATTTTAGCTATAATAATATATGTTAATTATTGCATGAACATGCTTGAGGGGAGGGTGGGGGAACACAATTTTTATCCCGAAATTTTGGAATTTTGAGAGTTAGCCCCCTCCCCCTCGCCACATATTTGCAAAAATTTCATATAGTCTGAATCTCTGGTTCATTCCGCGTACAACGGTATATCACTCATCTCTCTAGGACAATTAGCTTCCGATCTACACTTATTTAATTGAAACTCTGCATTTTGCTCAAAATCGGCTCGGTACCCAGAGGCTTACTTGTGAAAAAGGTCTTGGGCGTCAAAAGGTTAAAACAAGACAAACTTTCATTCTAACCTCAGTCAATTGTGGGAGCTGCTTAGAAGTAGTAGTGTTGCTGGTATGGTGGACTTCGGTTCTTACTTTTGCTTTTAACAGATAGATACATTTTGAATAATAGTGAAATCAAAGTAATCGATTATTCTACCGAATGACAAAGTTATAATGGAATTGTGTTATCTCCATTACAGAACAACTACCTAATCTCATTCAATTCCAGTGTTCTATCTGGTAGATAGATATATCAACCTTTGCAATGATGTAAACTTTCAGTGCAATGGCGACAAAAGTCCAAGAACTATAATGTCAAACTTTAAAGGTTTCCTGACAAAATAAAAAAGGGACAGATCATTTACATTCTCAATGGACATGTTGAAAAAAAGACTAATATTCATTTTTTAAAATTTCTTTTTTTAGCGTAGGTAAAAGGAAGTCACTTGAATAAAGTGGGAATATAATCAAAATGTCCATCAGGTATTCATTGATTTCAAAAAAGCATATGATTCGGTCAAAAGAGATAAATTATATAATATATTAGTCGAATTTGGAATACCTAAGAAGCTTGTTAATATGATACAAGTATGCACCAGTGAAACAGAAAGTAAAATTCGTGTGGGTATTTATGTGTCTGACAAATTTACAATTCATGATGGGTTAAAACAAGGAGATGCATTATATCCATTGCTCTTTAATTTTGCCTTAGAATATGCTGTCAGGAAGGTAACAGAAACTAACGAAGGACTAAAATTAAATGGTGTGACTCAGTTGTTAGCATATGCAGATGATGTAGACTTATTAGGGGATGATATAAATACAATTAAGAATAATGCTAAAATACTTTTCAAAACTGCTAAAGAGATAGGTTTGGAAGTTAACAAAGAGAAAACTAAATATATGCTTACAGGCCGAAACCAAGTGTTAGGTAATAATCAAAATATAATTATTGATAACAACTCGTTTGAACCAGTTTCCAAATTCAAATACTTAGGAGTAATATTAACCAATGAAAATTATATTAAAGAGGAAATAAAGAGTAGGCTTAATTCAGGAAATGCAAGTTACTTCTCTCTTCATAAACTTTTGTCTTCTAGTTTAATAACTAAGAAACTAAAAGTTAAAATATACAAAACAGTAATTTTGTATGTAGTGCTCGTATTAAATGGGTGTGAAACTTGGTCCCTTACATTGAAAGAGGAACATAAATTGAGAGTATTTGAAAATAAGGTTCTTAGGAAAATATTTGGACCTAAAAGGGATGAGGAGACAGGTGAGTGGAGAAGGTTACATAATTTAGAACTACATAATTTGTATTCATGTCCAGATGTTATTAGAATAATTAAATCAAGAAGACTTAGGTGGGCAGGCCATGTGGCACGAATGGGAGAGGAAAGAGGAGTTTACAGGATTCTTGTTGGGAAACCTGATGGTAGGAGACCTGTAGGAAGGCCAAGACGAAGATGGAGGGACAACGTTGACATGGACCTAAAGGAAATCGGTAGGGATGGAAAAGAGTATATAGATCTTGCTCAATATAGGGACAGATGGAAGGCCTGTGTTGCTGCAGCCATGAACCTTCGGGTTTAAGAAAGCTAGAGAGTTAGTTAGTTAGTTTAAAAGGAAGTAGCTATAAATGAGTAAATAAAAAATATTACGTGGCAGAGTGGTTAGCACAGCGCACTACGACGCCAGGGGTCCCGGTTTCGAATCCCGATCTGCACATGAGTGTTCTCTGTGAGTGTCCCTTCGTCAGTTTCAGCATTCGTCGCTCATGCTCATCTTCGCTTTCTGAACCGCCAGGTGTACAGCACCTGGCGCAGCGTTTCGCGTCCGAATTCCAGGAACAGGCAACTTACGGTTACCTGACCAAGTAGCGTTTCGTCCGAGGGCTACCATCCTAATAGTGTTTAATGAAGCAAACTCTTGCTAACACTCTTAAATGCTCCATCGAAGAAAATATATATTTTTTTGTTTTAATATTTCTTTCCCTCTGGAAATTGCAAATCTCACCTTCGTAGTTGACAGATAGTAAGAAAGTGTTGCCATCAGCCATGACTAAAATTTCTAGATCCAAGTTCACTTCCTCTCGACGATTTGTTTTGATTTGATTTGTTGTTTTAAGTCCACTTTATGCACATTAAGGCTAATAGGGATTGGACCTACAGTTTAAAGTGGGATCCGAACCACTTGTGCGTCCACCGGGTATCGAACCCGGGACCTCTCTCTCGACAATTTGTCTTGAGTCTGCACTCCGCTGTCTATGCAATGTAGTTTTAAAAGTTGTAAACCGAGGTATACTAGTCACCAATTCCATCGCTGCCAGTGGTTAGTCAAGGTGTGACTCATCATCAGCCAGGATCGAACAAAACGCAACTCATTAAACCGTCGCAGACGAACTGTAGCATTTTTCTAGAAATTTCGCTTTCGGACGAAACGCTACTGAACCGTACAGCAGTCCCAATGCCTACTCCAAGTTGCACAGCTGCTTTCGGAGCTCTTGGTTTGGAAAGGGGGTCGGGATGAGGAAAGGGTCTTGATTTGTTATACTGAAGCTCCTTCATTTCATTCTCCTATTTCTCTTGGTTGAATTTTCTGAGATACGGAATCTACCTCATTTTGCTTGTCATTACGTTTTATTGCATCACCCACGGTACGCTTACATATACTACTTAACATTTTCAATTTCCCTGTACCCTTTGGTTAGGTACGGTAAAAATAAATAGCTGCCATTCGTCAAATGTTGTATTTTTGTTTTTGTTACCCATTTTTCTCGTACTTCAGTCAGGGAGCAATGCAGCTACTGGTAACAAATGTAGTCAGGAAGTAGCATCAATTGTTCCTTCCCCGCACTGTAGTTGACCAGTAAAAAAAAACGATGTAAAGCCTCGTTTCTATTACCACAAATTTGCCGCGCAACATGACGCGCGGCATGCGACGCTGCATGTGCCAAGCATTTGTTGAAATGGAAATTGTCTGCAACATGCCGCGGCGCAAGTGCCGGGGACAAAATTGCCCCAACAATTAAGACGCACAACATGCGCCGCGGACAATGGAAACAGCCTGCAGCAAGTTCCTGGGGCATGCGCACTAGAGTAGAAACAGACGACGCGACTACAATCTGTGGTCCAACAAGATTTAATAACAATGCAAAATCACTTACAGTCATTCTTACAAAGTTTTCGTATCCACTTTGAAGACGTAAGTCTCTCATCAACGAGTTATATGCTCCTTCCGAATTTCTTTTCGCTAGAAAACTTCTAATCCACCATCTAGGTCGTTTTCGCCTCTTATTTTTACAAGTTCATGGTACGCGCCTGCCATAACCACAAAACCCGCCATAGTTGTATTGTTCATCTTTACACAAGTTAAATCACTACCAAATTATTACAATACAAGAGAAGAAACACTGACTACTCTAAAGCACAATGGAACAACGCTACACTCAAGTCCTGCACTCCGGTGCTGTTGTAGGCGTATTTTGCAGAAGTAGTTTTGAATTGGAAACAGTGCACTGAATGACGCGCAACATGCGCCTGCACATGTTGCGCGTCATGGGTCTGGAACTTGTCAGAATGGAAACGTAGCTTAACAGAAACAGAAGGCTTTCACGATTTGTCTGAATATTAAAGTGATCTCTTTTTTCACACCCAAACATAAATAACTATTTTCAAATATTTAAACGTAACAGGGGTGTAAGGGGTGACCTTCCACGTATTACATCCAATCCTCAACTTCATTCCACGTAGTACGCCCTGGACTGCTCTTTCCAGACTAACGAGACTCTGGCGACTGGCCCTATGGCCAGTATAATTCTGTGTGTTCTCCTGCTTTCTGTCATATGCGCTGAGTGCCTCTTTACAGCCTCAGCTTTTAACCTAAGTCAGAATATTTTAATATTTCAGTTATGCGACATTACAGTTATGTTATTTGTTATGGTAACGGGCTGCACCCCGTATAACGTGGCGGGTGCAAAATAGCCTAAGTGCTGACGCACCCAAATTTTTTTAAAAAAAGTTACATATAACTTTAAGAAATGCGTATAAATATTTCACCATCGTTTATATTTATGTACATGTTGTTAATTTTCAAATATTGTGAAGGAATGCAGCAAGATGCTACGTATTTGATTACTAATGTGAGCCACTGTATATGTTATGTTTTTATTTCATGAACAATGTATGGTCAAACATTATTTTGCAGAGCTCCGTGGCGGAGTGGTTAGCACAGTGCAATACGACGCCACAGGTTCCGAGTTCGGATCACAGCCTGTGCATTATTTTCTTTGTGATGTCCTTTCATCAATTTTGCCATTTCATCACCCATCCTCGTCTTCGCGATTAGCCAAAACTGGCATAAAACCAAATTTAAATATAACAAATCAAAATCAAACATTACTTGGCATGACAAGAATGGATAGGTTATTTTGAAGCTGCTGTTATTAAAAGCAAATTGTATGTAGCTTTCCTAGACAGAAGTTTCACACAGAGAAACTGATTGATTGGATAACGGCTGCGGATTCCTACTCGAGCAGAAAATATATATATTTCCATTTATTACTTACAACAATAGCAGACTGATTTCCTGCTAAATCAAAGAAAACTTGCATTCACAGTTACAAATTGACGTGTTGAATGAACTTAACTACAGATTTCTCTCACTCCAATTCTGATTAATCGAACAGCACACCACAACGTGGGTCATTATATATTTCCAGCTTACTCTCGAGTTCCTCAACTAAAAATAAATTGACTGCGAGACAAAAACTCCTCTCCGATAACACATTATATGCAGATTGTACGTAAGTTGAAATTCCATCATAATAATAATTTGAATTCTTCAAGTAGTAGCTACAAATATAATTTTTCATACATATTTTCTTAGCAAAATATGAAGTTCCTCACTTCACAAGGATAACATATACACAGTATTTCACAAGAGTTTTTAGTTCGAGCTAGTCGTAGGCCTAATATGAATATAAACGTCACTTCATTACTTAGTTAAAAAAAAAAGTGCCAGGCAATCAGAATTCAAGGGTATGCCTGAAACTATTTGTAGTATCTCATGTATAAAGGGGGCTTTTTAAGTAAAATGAAGGATACATACCACATGCTTTGGTCAATTCAGAGTAGTAGAAACGTAATTATACTGCATGTTGCAACTGAAACCGTAGCCTCGAAGGCCGAAGTCGTTTAGTAATCCATTCATACACTCGGTACGTACCAAACATTTCAAGTCCGAGTAGACATCTGGGCATGGCTGTTTTTTTTTATAACATCCCTTCATAGATTTAATATGATCATCATTCATCTTCATAGTCGCGATTATCTACAAGTGGCAGAAAAGCGATATAAAACATGAATAATACAAAAGTATAACAAACAAAAGAGGATAAAAGGATGAACTGAGTTTGAGTTAATTATAGGAAGTTTTATAAAATTACTGTTTCTTGAATAATCTTGTCCTTTGTTCCGATTGTATTTCTCAGTCACACGTTGCTCAATATCCATGTCGACTGCCGTTCTTGCGTTCTTGAAAATTACTTTCTTGTCTGTCTATGACCTTCTTTCAAACGTGGTAGGTAGGCGGGCATTCTGTCTGTTTCTACACCAAAAAGTTTAATGCACCTCCTGTCCAAGAAGACAAGAATTACTGAAAGTAATTTTCAAAATTGTAAGCGGATGAGGGCCCTTGTAAATGATAAAATATACTGTCATTTTATTCGCTTAGTTTTAAGAATCACTTTCCATACAATTCTTGCCTTCTTGAGAGTCCAATGGCCCTGTCTAGCTACAGACCAGTTGCACAAACGCGGTTTCGTTTGTTTCGTACAACAATTCCATCTAACATTTCGTTTCTACGCATTTTCTACTTGCCAAAAGTGCCTTTCATATCGCCCCAAGGCGTTGTCTACTCGGATGCTTCGTGATCGAAAGTCACGTGTACAAAGTTTCAGGATTCAGATTTTCCGATTTTGCGTGGTGCTGCTGCTATCAGTTCGGTTCGCCTTCTCAAGGTCGCGCAACAAGCAATTATTTTTGGTCTTCCGATAGGAGAAAGCTTGCCTCTCGCTTAGGTGGACGAACGATTGGCACGGATGATTTTTTGGCTCGACCATGGTTGGTCCTTTATGTTTCGTCCTTCAGCAACTTAATCTAAGCACGAATCATTCTCATCGCCAAACAACTGTATTTTTTTAAAAAAAAATGATGTAACACATGTAAACAGAGAGAGAGAGAGAGAGAGAGAGAGATGAGATAGATAGATATAAACGTTTTCCCTCAACAAACGTTTGCTTTGCTATCGTATAAAGTGAACGTACATGTTAAAATTCATCTTGCATAAATAATCAAATTAGAACAAATTCACATAAAGCGATTAAGTATGCAGAAAAGAAATATATTTGTGATAAATACATAGTTAATAAGTAAATTCCAATAACCAGAACTTTTGTCACGCCGAATCTTGTTTACGGATGTTTTCAAACGTTTTGTTTTACAATTTAATTTTTTCACTGACATCCAAAACGAAAATACGTATTATAACTTAGTGACTTTCAAGGGGTCAAAGTACTGTAATGTTAGTATGCTGCCGATCATAATTATGAGGCTTCTTCGAAAACGCCTTCGATAACGGTATTTGCTATTCGTAACGGATATGTGTATCACTTTTTCGAAACAGACTTTTGTGGAGGAAAAGAACTGTAACGTTACAAAAGTAACGAGCACAATTATACGAGAGACCTATGTTATTCTCTCCGGAACACGGCATCGGACACGGTATTGCACATCGGAACGTCTGTATCATACCAGCTATAAATAACGTTGTTGCTTTGCGAAAAGGAGTGTAACGTTTTTACAACCGTGACCTCAATTAAGTTACTGGTTAATTGTAACGTTACTATCACTTTCCACACACACTAAAGTTACTAGTCAATACGTGACGAACCTCTTTCTTACCCTGTAACGTTACTGGGTGCCGGCAATGGATGTAACGTTAAAGTGTCACGTGAAGACCTACTCCTTTAGAGATCAGTTATGGTTCGGTACCGTTATGCACACCTGTAACGTAATGTTCATATACCTGAGGTAACGTTTCTGTTCACGAAAAAAGTTCTTCTGTTTCTGGTTGTAACGTAACGGAAACCGTAATTGAAAATACCGTTCCATTTCGTTACGTTACGACTCCCTGCACCGGTCTCCTGTCTGGCGTGTTGCACCACCGTGTTTCATACCATAATAACATACATTATTACATAGTACTAATTAATAATATTACATATCGCGGGTTCGAGTACCAGAACCGTCTTCTTTCGTAATTGGACCTGTACCTACACCCATTACAACCTTTCATAGCGGTTCATAAACCATAAACTCTTATTTTCAATACTATAAACATTAATATTAACATTTTATACATTACATACTTTGCAGTAATGAATATAAAACCATATGCATAGCGTTTAGTACCTCTAATTACCTTCTATATACATATTTTTCATAAAATAAATAATTATATATTCATAAAAAGTTATAAACATGCAAATACATAAATGTAAAGTATTCTAAGTACATGTAAATGAATTCTAAGTACGCGCAAATTAATTAAAACCCGTGCAAATTAGTTATAAGTACATAGAAATTAATTGCGAATATTAAATAGCGACCGTCCTTATCGCGTTCCTCAACTACTCTGCAGATTTAGGCATCGCGCGTACGACACTTTGCAGTCATTAGTCAATGGAAATTAATCGACAAAACGCTGCCGTCAACAACAGGGAAGATATACAGATTTCGAAAAAGCGCTTCTCACGTGTATTTTATCATCAAGCTTTTAGATTCGTTAATTTACCACTTTATAACTGAAATAACCTGCATTCAGTACCTATAACTTGATCGTCCTACAATTGCAGTATTTTAAGTATATTATGACTTGGTATCTAAATCTGATGTGTAAATAATTCTCAATTATACTTATTATTTTCTCTTCACCTTAACATACGTAGGCTATAACTCAGGATCACCTGAAATTCTGTTCCAAAAGACGGGGTTTGACTACAAGGCGCTCTAGCTTGACCAAAAAGGGTGTCTGGTTTGCGTGCGATGAGCGAATGTTGGGGTATGATTAATCGAACCAAACTCAAACATCTTCTTGGTCAAGCGCCGTATTTCAACTTATGACATAAGCGCGGAATGCTTTCCTGGTTAGGTTAGGTTTGTTAGGTATAAATATCTTAGCATAAATACACGTGTACTACATTTAGCAACGAAATGATTTAACCTGACATAAGAGAAGTGTTTGGGTTGTGTGCGATAAATGAGACCCCGAACACTGTGCAATGTGCCTCAACCGGGTATCGAACCCACGACCCCTTGGTTATAAGGCGACAACGGTACATGGTTAGTGACAAGAACTCATGCTGATTCTATTTGACTTGTAATGGCTTATTCACACGTAACACCTACGGTTGCTATAGAACACAGTGAAAGAGAGTGTAACATCCATGGGAATGGTTCTGAATGTTTAACGATTTTTGCATGTCTTATAGGAGCATTAGGAAATCTTGCAGGCATCTGTAAGAGTGTGGAAGTAAGTTTGAAGCTTTGAGAAAGTTGTTAGTGCATTTTAGGGTTTCACAGGCTTGTGCATAGCCCAAATGGTTATCCCTTTCGCCTTTGGTGTGAGTGTTTCCAGGCTTGATTCCCAGTGGAGGCCCTCAACATTTTGGCGTTGACCCTTGATTCATGAGGACAATTGGAGAGCTACTTGAAAAGAAGTAGAAAACTCGGTTTCAAAAGCCAGAAAACAGCAGTGATGGGATTCGATGTGCTGACCATGTGTCATCCAATGTAAAGCTGCTTGGCATCCCCTGGCCCTCAGAGAACTTTTGCACCATGGAGTTTAGTTTTTGTGTTTCAGAAAGTATTGCTTGACAGAGAAAATTTGGTTTCACAAATAACTTGCACGAGCAACTGAACTTCCCAACATTCCCATTCTACATTTAATGTTGCCTTGAACACTGAATACTGCCGGATTTTCATGTGGATCCCGCAAGGGTTTTATGCTTGATACTATACACCGCATGATCAGTAATTGAAAGCATTTAGGGACATAATTATAATGCTAAAGCCAATAACCCCTAATCTGCCTAACCTAACTATGACAGTATTTAGGGAATTTATTTTATTGCTATTGGTCCATTACCAGACCCACAAAACCAAACTGTGAAAGCTGTGTTCTGCTAAGAGGCACAAATTTGACCTCCATAACCTATCCAAGAGATCGTTTAAAAATGTTATGTGACAATTTAATGGAAATCATACAATAGATACAGTAACAAGTCTGAAGCAGAAAACCTCTTTGTGCCTGACTTGAAGTAGATTACAGCAGCAATCCATATCCAAGACAACAGTAAATGAATGGCTGCTCACAAAGATACTTGCATGTAGGAGTTCATGGGAGTGAAAACTATCTCTCAAGAAAACACACAGTAAGCAATGGCTATGATAGTGAAATATGTTTGTGTGATAGAAAATAAACCATGTTAAAAATGCATGTGTACAGAATTAAACAATTGGAAATTAGGCCAATCCATCTTTTATACTGGTAGGTCCACATGCTACATCTTAAAGTACATTTTGCTTGCGCAGTTCAGAATTGTGCATGCAAGACATAGCGTGTGGACCGGAAAACTGTTCATATTTTAGAACTGTGCACATGCAGAAATTGTCAACCAAAGACTGAGCCCAAGTGCATAGATATGTGCGGAAACCTCAAAGAACTGTGCAAGCAAGTCTGTGCATATGGACGCTACCCTCAGTCTTTTGTCCCCCCGTTGCTCAGTTCCCCTTCGACCCTAGTGCTTAAACACTATTAACAAAGTTCGAAAATCTTGCTTCTTTCCTTGACAAATTCGTCTTTGTACAAGGATGACCAATCTACGTCAGTGTTGATGCAAGTTTTTTGCAGAGTTCATTGAACTCTACAAGAAATTTCCGTGTTTGTAGCGAGTAAAATCAAAGAAGTGTGGTGAACAGGATGAGAAGAATTAGGCGTATGAGAGCTCAATACAAGAATACAAGGAGGTTGACGCTTCAGTGAACAGAAATACAGTTCATGATAATACAGTTGTAAGGAAAATAAATTCCATGAGTACTGTTTACCGAAAGGAGTTGGTAATGACCTGGAATTCCGTATTCCAGGAGTATACCGAATACCCTGTGAGTGTTGGACACCATACATAGGCCAAACGGGATGCACCATTGAGCAGCAGTGGAATGAACATCAACGTAATATCCAATTATTCCAACCGGGAAAGTCAGGACTTGCGGAACACAGCATTACCGAGGGACACAGAATTTTATTTGCAGACACCTAAATAATAGCCAAATGTGCTGGTTACTGGGACCAATGGGTAAAGGAAGCCATAGCCATATCACGGGAAAGCACCATTCTCAACAGGGACGTGGGACTCAGCTCAGTTATGCCTGGAACCCACTCCTCCATAAAAACAAGACACCAGCCAATGAAAACACTAGGATCCAGAGAGAGCCAATAGGAAGACAAAATCTAAACTCCGCCACATTATAGTCATGTATATTAACCTACACTGGTCTCCATTTCCACATTCCCTGAAGATGAGAGCAATGTATGCCCTCGAAACATTGGAAACCAACTCCAATTTAACCTGGCTGGTAACCCGAGAACACTTGTTTGAGAGTGTATGAGCAAATATCAATGATAGAGTTTTACAAATGATGAAAACAACTAAGCAGGCCTGACTGTCTGTCTCCACTTCAACTTACTATCTTGTACAAAAGTACTGTGCCCATGGCCTCCTCAGACACATGCATTTTCTACACGAGGCACATTCTATAAATACGTAGGCATACATTGCCAGCTGATTGTTGTTTTTATGTATTTAATTTTTATGTTGTCTGCCAAGTTTCTGAAAATTTTCAAATGCGCTGCAGATCTCCGAAAGGGACCTTACAATGGAAAACTAGCACCACCCAGCATCTTCTTTTTCCCAGACATATCCTACCTTTTAGTCCTATGCCCAATACCAGGGAGGAAAGGTTCTACATAAGTTGAATTTTAAAAATATGTCTTTCAGTTGGTGAAACAGAACATCACTAGTAAATTATTTATTTCCAGAGAAACTTTATTATTCTACAACCATGCAAACATTGATTAAGTCCATAGGATAAAAGGACCAGTCAAAAATTGTCAGTATTTGTGGTATAGCACTATAATGGTAGGACATATGCAATGCCACCTTCCAAGCAGGAACTTTGTACATTCACACACACACACACACACATACATGTAAACGTGGTCTTATAAGGCCCGAGTGAGTGTACATATGTTGTTGGAACCACTATAATTTGATAAATTAGCATAATCAAGGTCATTTTAAAATGTCGAGACCATGCATGTGATTACAAATACCACCGTGGTTTTTGAAAATTATCATTTATGCAGTTTTCCTCACGAAAAAATGGTTACTATTCTTGTTGAAACCTGGTACCAATATCACCTGTCTAATTTACGTGTTGTAATTTTAATACAATTGCATCCGTTGTGGGTACCAATCAATATTGCAAAACCCGTCCAACCAATCACAATTCTTTTAGGTCACATGGTTTCTTCCTGTGTGTAAGCAGCTACGTGCCATACCGAATTGGGCAAAAAGTTGTGAAACGCGCTTTACGGCGTCAATTGAGAGCGCGTAGCTTGCACGTATCTGTCTCAGCGCAGAGCATTCGGATGGGGGAGGGGGAAAAGAAGAGTTTCTTTCGCGGCGGAGTTAGGAAGGGATTAACTGAACCACTGGGCTATAAGTCTCTACTGGGGATCAAATCTGGGACCACTTGATTACAAGGCAACAGCATTACCACTATGCTATTTGGGAGCAGGGGTTTATCCAGGATTTTTCTCTTGGGGCGGTGTTGGAAACTTTTGGGGGGGTGTAAGTTTGGGGATGTTAAGTGAATATTTTGGACCGTTTCTAATTCAATTTGTTCATAGATGTTTCCAGAGATTAACCCCCCATTCCCTTCACGTAACATTTCAGTAGAAATGAAATGTCAAATGCAGGAAAAGATGGAAAATAAATTTTTGTGATGATGTTAACATTTCAGTCTAACATTTCGAGTATTGCTTTCCGATAATGTTCACTACTTGATTTAATCAATCGTTAGACAAAAGACACGAGATGACAATTATTACCAGAAATCATTTCATGCAATTCTTAAGCTAGTTATAGAGAAATTAGGAACACTTGCGCAATATTTTAACTGTATTTGTATCGTTCTTGCCCTAGGTGTAACTCTGAGTTCAACTTGGGGGTGCCCAATTGAAATATCAGTGAGAATGCATTGCATGGGTGTGCGCGCACTTGCCTGTCTGAAGTTGTAGTAATAAATACAGATATAATATGACTTAAATAAATTATGACACTGCCAGCGAAGCGAGCAAGAAAATTTTTAGAACTATTTCTTTGCAAACTGATTATGCATATTATTAGTTAAACATAGCGACAGCATCCCATGATGTTTACTCTTTACAATCTTGCTTTGCTCGTTCGTTGGACTTCAATATGAAATTCCTTGACCGATTTCGTTCAAAAGCAATAACAGGTATCTATCAAACGTGCATCCCAACTTCCCACTATATTTTAACGTCTTCTTGGCCATGCTCTAACTTTACCGAGTTTCATTACTTTTTTGTGAATCATCGTTTAAATAGAGATTTGAAACACCAGCAGAATTTGGAACTCACTCGCTACATAGAACTATTAAAATTATACATGCATATTTTCTAACTGTTAGAACAGGAGGGGGCAGGGAGCATGTGGTGAGGTAAAGAGGACGCCGAACGAGCAAAGCAAGATTGTAAAGAGTAAACATCATGGGATGCTGTCGCTATGTTTAACTAATAATATATAGCAGGGTACACAGAGGCACTTGACAACTCCCCCAAAAGAGAGAAGTAACAGAAGAGGGATGATATCTTGAAACTGCAACGGACAAAAGAAAACTTCGAGCAACATCAAATGGCATTCTTTCGATAATGACCTTTCCAGATTGCCAAAGAATATAAAGTTTAACATAAATAGGCTAATAGGGACTGTATCTACTTGATATTTACAGGTTGATAATGTTAATAGACGATTAATGGGCCTCTCTGCAAAACTGATTAAGGAAGCCCTTTATAAATCATGCTTCATAATGATTCCCTCTAGTTTCCAGTATGCAAGATTTTTCCGCACAAAGGAATCTAACGAGAATCCAACAACACCATTGTGTTGTGTTATGCAAGAAAAATCGAATTAATTAAATAATAATGGTCACATATTATCTACACTTTGATGAATTGTGTAAAAATTTGTAATACATTTTTTTTGTAAAACATGGGTCCCTTAGTCCACCACGGACTCTATTTCCTTCAAAGGGGAGACTCTTGCATCACTACAGACAATGTTTGCCTACTGGTTACGTTAGCAATTTTGCAAAATTGTGTGAATTGTATTATATTATAGTTGAAATACATGTTTTGACACCTGACAAACAAAAACGAATCCCTTGATTGATCAATGACTTCTTGGATTACAGTGTCATCATTAATATTTCATATTAAGTTTCATAGAATGAAATTGTTTTAATAGTGTGCAAATAATTTTACGGGGCGCCATGGCATTCTCTTTAACATTTTTTTTTCATATAGATAGTTTGGCTACCAGAGCCGACTCTCACCGCCCCATAGCTATGGCTCTGAACTTGGACTATAAGAATAGAAGACATTGCAAGCGAAGCGAGTAAGAAAATTTTACGAAATGCATTTTTATTTGTATAAAATTTGAAATCGAGAGGGGGGCAATTGCTCCTTTCAAGTGCCCTTGGCCGTCTCGAAGAAAAATGCAAGGAACTCGTAAAAACTAATTCCATCATGAGTATCCAATTGTCCTGCTTTTCTTAGATTCTCCTAGTCTTGTTTTTTTTTATTCAATGTTTGCTTTCCCTAGAATGGACTTCCGTCCAAGGTCGGGAGGGTGGGGAGGGGGACATTGTCTTGCGGTACTGTTTATGAGTGTCTTTTCATAAATCTCACGTCATCATTCATTGTTGCGATTAGCTATAAGTGGCAGAAAAGCAACGCTAAGTAACAAAAATCAAATATCCACTCCCTCTCTCTACCACATGAATCACTATTAGCAAAAAGGGAAATCCCCCCCCCAATCCTGATACGACATTATACTGAATCCCACACACCTCCATAAATCACAAAATCAGTAAGTGTCTTTGTTATGTTGCTAGAGTAATTGTAATTGTCAAGATTGGTGAGAATTCCAGGTGTTCTGTATTTTTCAGAAGGGGGTGGGAAGCAGGCTCTCAGGGGGCAGTTGCCTCCTGCCCCCTCTAGCTACGGTCCTGCTTACACTTTCTTTGCTTGCTCTGAAAAGTTGAATAAAATTAAACATGTCATTATGTCAGGGAACCGACTAAATACAAAGAGAAAGACAATTTTTATTAAATCTATATCTTTGCAAATTGACAATAACTTTAATTTAGGCTGTGTCCAAAAGGTACAAAGTACATACTTGAAGTACAGTCTTGACGGAAGTGACGTCACCTAGTGCAGTTCGAAAGCGCCAAGCAAACGAGTGTACAAGACCAGAGGACGCAGCACACGAGCGGTGCACACTTGCGATCTGTGCTTGCTTTTCATTTGTTAAAAAAAATGGACGTCTGAAGTTAATCAGCTGGTAGTTGTAGTTCTTCCATTGTGTGGAAATGTAAGTAAACAAGTTTTTAAAATACTATGTAATTTTATTTATTGGTTTTATTCATATATGCGTGGTTTCTTTCTTCTATAGTGAGAAGTGTTTAAAAGTGAGAAAACAATTTCTTTTTCCGCGATCGTAAACCATGTTGCGGAATGTGTGAAAATTAATTTGAAAGAGCAAATTTCCTTTATATTTCTATAATTAATAACGTGCTGTGTTATATAAACTGCACGCCGAGTCATGTGTGTGTTGTTCACGGAAAACAAGAGTGGCACATACAGTCGATGTTTGATAACACTGGGGAACAGTGAAATTGCGGCACAGTGTTTGAGAGCTAATTTAGGGCAATTTCATGCTGCTGAATAATGATATAATAATATATTTCCTGAATTGGCTCTAATTTATGAAATAAATGCAACTAAACCAAAATGGCGGAAACATAAGATATACATATAAATGAACTCCCAACAACAATTTAATATTTCTTTTTGTGATTACAATAATTATTATAAAAATAAATTTATATAGGCCTATGATCATAATAATTAAGAAAATATGTACACAATGAAGTAACAAACTATGTGAAACGTTTTCTATAGGATTTCCTGCTGTATTGCTTTTTAGCACAATCCGTCTTTAAGCTCCAACAGTAGTCGGCCATCACGTGGCGATCCCACCGTCCCTGGTACCTTTCTTCCATTATCCTTATATCCTGATGGAACCTTTCTCCCCGTTCTTCACTAAAATCACCAACGTTCTCAGGGAATCTGTCAATGTGGCTATGTAGAAAATGTATCTTCACACTCATATTAGCTCCCAATTTCTCAAAATTTTTCAACATATTTCCAACTATATCGGGGTACTTTTCTGCTCTGTGATTCCCCAAAACGTTTTTGACGACGGACACAAAGCTCAGCCAGGCCTCAGATTCGATGTAAGACATGTAAGTTGTAAAATTGGCATCATTTATAAGTGTACGAATTTGTGGTCGTCCGTCAAAGATTCCTGCCTTCAATTTTTCAATACTTAGTCCTGGAAAAGTGTGGCATATATATTTGAAACAATCACCACTTGTATCTAAGGCCTTGACAAACTGTTTTATCAACCCAAGTTTAATATGCAGTGGCGGAAGAATGATTTTGTCCCTATCTATCAGCGGTTCATGAATGATATTAGCTTTTTTAAATAATATTTTCCCTTGGGGGCCAAACTTTTATCGTCCAATGCTTTTCTCTAGCACGACTATCCCACAAACATAGCAAACAGGGATATTTTGTGTACCCACTTTGCTGTCCTAGTAAAAAATTCACCATCTTCAAATCCACACACACGAGCCACTTATGTTCAGCATATTAATTTTTTTTTCTAAAACCATTTTTATGTTTTGGTATTCTTCCTTAAGGTTTGTTGAGTGTCCGATATATTGCCTAGCAATGCTTCATAAGTTGCCTAGCAACAATTTACAAATAAATAAATAAGTTTCTTATGGGAATTTCAGCCTATTATCAAATTTTGATATTACCGAGAAAAGCGTAGAGTAATTTTACCTCCTACATTTTCCATGGTGTGTTTATTTTTATAACTGGAGTCAATTCAACTGAACCAATCATACAATTGGCAATCACAGCTGTTTTGTGTGCTGAAACTGTTATTAAACTTTATGCCGCAAAATAAAATATTTTTTTTGTTCCCCAGTGTAATTTTAGTTTCGAAGCAACTTTTGTTGCAATCCTCACTTGTGCTGGCGCTGCAGTCGAAGTGCAGTTCGAAAGCTTTCCGCTTCCAGGCTTCAAGACCGCACTGCGAGTATGCTCTCGAAGTATGCTCGCTTCAAGTATGGTCTTGCAGCTTTCGGACACAGCCTTAATAAGGTGCCAGTAATTTCACGCTTTTCTATTTTTATCTGTTTTGCTTGTTCAACACCCCATTTGTACTTAGCGCCCAGGCAAGCACCCCACGTGGACCCTCCCCCTTTTACAACTCTTTCTAATAGTATATAATTTCTTTTACAAAGGTAAGAACTCTTGGAGCCACAAAAATGGTCACCAACTATAGACGTGAATGAATCACTTAGGTTCTTCATGAAATACTTGCCATTTTATATCGAATACTCGGTCAGTAAATTTTATATTGGTACTTTATGAATATCGGTTGGAAGAAATTATACCTACATATAGTGTCACTGATTTTCTACTCACCACTCTCGGTTTCTTTCTGTCTGGTTTTTCATTTTCTCTATCTTCTTCAGACAGTTTTGCAGTAAAGTTTCAGACATTGTTATACACTAAACAGAACGACAACACACGAACGGAGATGCTACACTGAGACTGACCTAAGGCCAAAGGCATTTGACTGTTCTTTTCTCTTCAACTCCAAAATCATTCATCTCGCCAAGTTACAGAAAATAGTATTGCTAGCCATAGTAACAGAATTTACTACAAGGAGTCAAACCTGTATCTTTGAATTTCTTCCCTTACTTTTATCATACATTTTTCACATGAAAGAATCTAAAGGAAAATGCAACAAACTGTAAATTTCATTGACTCAGGGGTTGAATAATTGAATTTACGAATCTGTAACGTATTTAAGAAATATATAAGGTATTCAAACGCTGAACTGTCAACACTATGCGCGGAATGTGCTCCCTGGAAGGAGGGCAAGAGGTCAGTCTGACATTTTCCAGATGGCAGTGTCCCTTCCCTAGAGCTTACCGAAGCCTTGTCAAGGGAGCTAGTGTTTCCAGAAAATGGCCAAGCTGCACATTCCACCCTCCTTCCTTGATACTTTGGTTTTAGTTGATCGAAAGGTCCGTTGGACTACGCTTCTTCAGCTACAAATGATTCCTTTCTGTTAATGTTGAAGTATTGTCATTCTATTGTTGATATAAACATCCATATTTACACCCCCCTACAGGGGGGTGTTCTACTTTTCTGCTTGGGGGGTGTTCACGAAAATTTGGGGGGGTGTTAGGGGTGTGTGGATAAATCACTGGCTACACCAAAGCGAGGTACAGGCGAACACTCCATTATTCTGCAGTTATCTCAAGAATCCGATATTAGCAACAGAGGGAGAAATTTCTTAGTCACAAGAAATGGTTTCGATTAACTACTTATAAAAAGTAGATGGTGTCGTCTTGGCAGAACAAACTGACTCGACTACAAAAGCACAAGAAGCTAACTGTCTCGATTATTGCGATCATACGGTCTGGTTTTATTATTGTGTGTAGTTTTACCAACTAAGCTTGAAAGAAACAGTTTGGATCGACGTACACACGAAACATTTCCAACCAATAGCAGCACAAAATATGTCGCTACTAATACACAGCGACGTAGTGCAACAAGCATACGAGAATAAAATGAACAATCTCTATTTTATGGTGGTATTTTAAGACTTTAGATTTCAATGTCGTTGGAAAGGTGTAGAGTTCTTAACACAAAAAATACTAACAAATAATGTGAGTGGGAAACATGCAAGGGTAGAGTGCATTACAGCGTTGCATGTATGTAGTTGTATGGGGCCACATATTATATCTCACTTAATGTCCCACTATTTTGGAACATTTCTTGGTTCAGGGCAATTATTTGGAAAATATTGACCGACGACGAAGCTGCTATGCCTGCAGTCAACTGTAGAAGACACAGAAAATCTCAGTCCGGATACGAGTGCATCAGCTCAATCTATGGCGTAAACTCGTTCTGACTTTTGTGATTGTTATTCGGCCCAGATTTGAAAGCACCACTGATGCAAGGCCTCTTGTTGAGTGAGCGTGTCATCCGTTTCTTTTCCTCCCTCCTAATTTATGATGGCGGGCCTCACGCAAAAGGTGCATAATTTTAAAGAGTGGGAAGTTTCATGAACGTTTACTATACCGTAGCTGAGAAATGCTGATTACAATGACAGAAATATATTAATGTTGCAACAAAGTTATCATTGACAAATTACAACATCTTGTAACTTGGATATACAGGGTGATTGTAAAGGTGGGGTACAAACGAAAACCACAGATACCTCCCATGAAATAGAGACGAAAGTGCCCCTTCCACTTTGCCGAGAGATGCCTCAGTGAGGAGCTAGACAACGCCGAAAACGTGTGGAAATGAACTTCACACCGCTGTACAGCCAGTACCAGTGAAGATAGAAAGGCGGAACAAAAGAAGTCAAAAGGAACACCAAAGTCGCCCATCGGAAAAACACCAGACGGCAGCTGCGCAACGCATGCGCATGGGGTTCCACAAAGGAACTAGGAGTGTCCCGCAAGACAAGTGAAGGGAAATGGTAGCGATCGACAACGGTAGGGACAGAAGAAGCAATGAAACATGAAGTAACAATTGCACAGCGGGAAACAAACGCCATGACTGAAGCAGTGCCGTCGACAAAAGTAGTGCGGGGTTGCAGAACCACGGGAGGACGACGTAGGACGATGAAACACACCGAGAATGCATGGAGAGTGGTCTGTGACACTTGACAGGCAACAGACGAGTACATGGTTCGGGGCAGAAATGGCGGTGCAGCGCATGGGGAGTCCCCAAACACAGTGGGGAGACACCGCAGCAAGAACAAAGCACGGTGCAACAAAAGAGAAAGAGAACCGGACGGGGAATGGTACCTGCCAAGGAGACAACAAATGCGGGACGAGGGATTTCCCGTAGCAGCACCGAGGGGATGTCACACAGAGAACAAACACAGCAACTACGGGCACAGAAGGTTATTGCCAATGAAAGGTGCACGTACAGATAGGACCACGTACCCCGTACAGACGTTGTTACAAACGTCGTGATGGGGCCCAATGAGCCTCTTAGAAATGAAGCCGGAGGGACATCGCTGGATGGGAGGGGGCGAAAGGCTGCTGAAGTGTCGTGCGGACCCCACCACTCCGTACGGTAGACGACACAAATGGACGAGGTCGGAAAGTGTCCAGCCCGATCACCAGGTCCACCGTCCCCAGACCTGACGCGTCTGCTTGCTTCCGAGCCCAACCCCAGCCGAACAACTCGAGTCTCTCCTCGGCCGCAGCCTTCCGCTCCGAAACCAACCGTTGCCTCACCCCACCGTAGCCGCACACTGCGAGGCCGGACAGACAAACTGCGTGGGACAGCCGTGGAATGAAGCTACGTGGAGGTATGCACGTCTGTTCAACTGCTGGGTCCACCCACATTGGTGTACACAAACACCACACGATCGTACGTAGTGCTCCCCGTCGGCTCTAGCAAGACGGACGATGTACGTGTTGTGGGTGAATAGGGCAAGAATGAAGGACGCTACACACAGACGCTACATGTGTTCCACGATGACAAGCCCCCAGAGTAGATGGCCCCACCTGACGGCAGTGGTCAGGTAGTGAAGAGCACAGGCACGGGTGGCTCGGGAACGTCAGCTGATTGTACCACAGCGCCGTGCGAACGTGTGGGCTGCAGGCGTCTTTTCTGCGTACACAGTACCAGATTGGAAGTGCAGCGTCAGGCAGCGTGTCAGTGAAAGAGCCGGTGCGGTGGTGGTGTGCTTGACGTACGACAGTTGAGTACGTTGTTTCGACACACCATCCACTAGCAGACGTAGCATTGCACGTGTAGTGGGAGTATCACAGCCGACAGTGTGACGTGTCCTTCATGATGATCTGCTGTATCCCTATCATCCACGGCGAGTCCACGCGTTGCTGGCTGGGGATTACCCACCACGTGTGGAATTCTGTCAACAACTGTTGCAGTTTTGTACCAACGATCCCCGTTTCTTGCGCCATGTGCTTTTTTCGGACGAGTCATCATTCACCCGTGAGGGCATCTTCAATTGCCGAAACAGCCATGTGTGGGATTATGAAAATCCACATGCAGCAGTCGAGGTGCACCATCAGACCCAGTTTGCAGTGAATATCTGGGCAGGTATCATCGATAAACAGATTATCGGTCCATACCTGCTGCCACCACGTTTAAATGGCCGCCTCTAACGCACCTTTCTTGCATCAGTCCTTCCAGAGCTGCTAGAAGATGTACCCCTCAACGTGCGACATCGCATGTGGTTTCATTTGGATGGAACGCCTGCACATTTTGATGGCACAGTGTGAACCCTTTTGCACCGTACCTACCCACAGCGTTGGATCGTCAGAGCGGACCCCGACTTCTGGCCCGCCCGTTCGCCTGACCTCACACCAATTGAATTCTTCTTGTGGGGCCATGTGAAAGCACTCGTCTAGGAGACCCCGGTGCCTGACCAGGAAACATTGGTAGCGCGGATACTTGCAGCATCGGCCGAGGTGTGTACCATGCCAGGGATTTTTGACAGGGTTCGCCAGAATTTCCTGCGACGCTGCAATGCCTGCATTGAATGTGGTGGTCAGTAGTGTAATTGGCTATATTATAAACCCGAGAAAGTATGAGCCCCCCTCAGGCAGATTTGGCTACACCTAAAACTAGCTCAAGATGTGCATGAGCTTATTGCTCAAGTGTGGTACTCTGTCTAACCCAAGATTTTTGTAAAAATGCCCTCGGGAATTTCCCGTGAAAGTATGAGCCCCCTCAGATTCATTTGCCTACACTTACAAAAGGCACTTCTGTGAGATTGTTGTCTATAAGCTTGTTAAAAATATGGCCCTCTTGATATTGTTTTTGCTACACTTAAAACTAAGCCAAGATACACCTACCCACACCCACCCACACCCACACATATTTACTTCCGGTTTATTTCTATTGTATCATGTTGTGCAACAAATTATTACCCAATATTATGCAACAAATTATGATGCAAAAGCTCTTGCATCATGTTGTACAACAAATTATTACCCAATATTATGCAACAAATTATGATGCAAGAGCTTTTGCATTACATATCAGTGCATTACATAGTATTGTGAGAGTGGCTGAGGAGTACAGATGTGTTGTTGCAGTGCTCCTCTTATTTTTTTAAAAAAACACAAAAATATAGCAGATTTGTATAAATTGAATTATAGGTTTGTTTGATTTAATATACAGAATTTTCTAATATATTGAACAAAGGGTTTATATCTGCCCCAGTTTGTTATACAAGATCAATACATGACACATGGTATTAGGTCATTGCCTTTCCATGCACACCACGACATGCCTGTGCAGACATGCAATTGTGATAGGTCAGTGCTTCAGTAGATCAATACTTATTCTACTTTTGTGCATGTAGGCTATCAGCTTTACAACCTGTCATAGGTTTATTAAGTATAGAGTTTTGATTTGAACCCCAAGAAATTTTATATAATAAACCAACAACAAAGCCAAAAATATTAAGACACTAATTATATACACTAAATATACAAAGCACACTGCTGAACCCAACTGGTATTTTTTATTAAGTATAGAGTTTTGATTTGAATCCCAAGAAATTTTATATAATAAACAACAAAAATGCCAAATCAAAAATATTGTAATCAATGCAATAAGAATATATCCAGCCCTAATTGGGCTAAGCACCAAAGGAATTGTAATCCAGACAAATACAGAACTCCCACTAAAATATGCCCTAAATGCCATAGAAAATATAGCATGGAATACTTCACATATAAACATAAGGGTACTTGTTCTGCACAGTCATCAACATTGCCCCCACAACCATGTACATCTGGTCTGAAAAGGAAGCTTGAAACACCTGTTAATGCTAGACCGGCAAAGCAGCCACGCTATGAACCCATCCATAGCAGTTTTAATGGCCAACTTAGGGATCACTGTTTTGTATCAGATCCAAGATGTGACATTAAGAATTTTTTGAACAGTATAAATTCTGATGTGCAGACAATTCTAAATGCACAAAATGGCTCTTATAAGCTGTCCCTCAAATTGTTTACACAATATAAGAAACCAAATGGCACAAAATTTACACAGCCCCACATAACAGAAACTGTAGCTGTATATTCAAATGCAAATTTAGACAAAATAATAAGCAGTTTGATAGAGCAATTGAATATTAAACACTCTGAATTTGCAGCAAAAGAATCAGGATTGAGCCTATGTGGATCTCCACACAAGCTCTATGTTAATATTTCTGAATTCAGCCCATTACAAGGCTCTACATATCTGCCTTTACCTGCCAATATTAAAAACAAAAGAGCCGTGGTTAACATAGAAAATCATGATGAGAAATGTTTTCAGTGGTGTATTTTAGCTGCTTTGTATCCAGTTTTAAGGCATCCTGAGAGAATAACTTATTATAAACAACATGAGCACGATTTTGATGAAGCAATGGAGGGCTTAGAATATCCAATGTCTGTTCAGAATATTGATAAATTTGAAAAAAAGGCCAGAGATATCAATGGTAAACAATTATCTATTAATGTATTTATTTGTTCTATTGGCCGTGGCAATTGCTTGATAGCACCTCTCAGAATCAGTACACTTGATGATGATTCTGCTGTTCCGATTGATCTGCTCTTAATTGAAGGGGATGACACATACCATTACACTCTGATACACAGTCTTGAAGCTTTAGTCAGTAAACAACAAGGCAAATCCAATACAATATTCAAGTTGTGTAGAAGATGTTTAACTGTATTTGATGGTAGAAAAATGGTGAATGGGGTTCGGGAAGTGAATGCAGAAATTGCTAAAAACAAGTTAATTGAGCATCTGAAATACTGTGGCAATCATAAGCCTGTTCATATGGTGATGCCTAATCCAAGTGAAAATGCCAAATTCAAAAAATTTAAAGCCTTGTTGGAACACCCAGCATATATAGTCTGTGATTTTGAATCAAACCTCAAACCCCTTGCATTCTGCAGCCCAGATCCTGATGAATCTTCAATTACATCATACCAGTTACATAAGCCTTCTAGTTTTTATTATGTTGTTGTACAGGATGGTGTGGTTAGTAAAGAATATTTATACATGGGACCAGATGCCATCAAAGAATTTGCACATAGAATAGAAAATGAGTGCCATAACATAGCATCTAATATCTTATTAAAATCAAAACCTATGTTGCCTTTAACAGAGGATCAGATTGAAGATTTCAACAATGCAGAAAAATGCCCGGTATGTGATTCTGAATTTTCAGATATAAATATCAAGGTACATCACCATTCCCATACAGATGGTAAATTCAAAATGGCCCTGTGTAATAGCTGTAATATTAAGATCCAGAGACCAAAATTTGTCCCAATATTTTGCCATGGTGCATCCAATTATGATTTTCATCATTTGATCAGGTACTAGGGGTTTGACAAGCAGAATTTAAATATTTTAGCAGAAAATGATGAGAAATATATTGCTATTAGCAAGATAATTAAAGTTAATGGTGTTCCCATTCACTTAAGATTTCTTGATTCCTACAGAATTCTGTCGGCTAGCCTTGCCACACTGGCCAGTCAATTATCTGATGATCAATTCAAAATCACATGTGCTTTGTTTCCAAATCAGGACCTGAAATTATTTAGGCGGAAGGGTGTATATCCATATGATTATGTTACAGGTTTTTCTAAATTTCATGAGTGTGCTCTGCCACCACAACAAGAGTTCTACAGTAAACTCAGGGCATCCGGAATTACTGATGATGATTATCACCATGCCCAGTTGATGTGCAACAATTTAAAATGCCAGACATTTGGTGATTATCATAAGGCATATTTAAAACTTGATGTCACTCTCTTGGCTGATATACTTCAGGCATTTAGAAAATCATCGATGGAAAATTATAAACTGGATCCAATGTATTTCTACAGTGCTCCAGGCTTAGCATGGTCTGCAATGTTTTTAAACACTAAAATGCAATTGGATCTGATCCAAGATCAAGATATGTATCTGTTTATGGAACAATGTATAAGAGGAGGCATGGTGCAATGACTTCTTTTGTTCCGCCTTTCTATCTTCACTGGTACTGGCTGTACAGCGGTGTGAAGATCATTTTCACACGTTTTCGGCGTTGTCTAGCTCCTCACTGAGGCATCTCTCGGCAAAGTGGAAGGGGCACTTTCGTCTCTATTTCATGGGAGGTATCTGTGGATTTCGTTTGTACCCTACCTTTAGAATCACCATGTATAGAAAAGTATTACAAGAAAGTTTGAACATTGCATTTTTGACTTCATTAAAACGTGATGAAAAATGTTGGAACGTTTTTATTAGATTCTCGTGTTTACAATCAAAAATACAGTTAACACCTGCTATTTAAAATATTCTGGCACACTATGTACTGGGCCTCCCCGATGGCGCAGTGGTAGCGTCGTTGCCTTGCAATCAAGGGGTCCGGGGTTCGATACCCGGTGGAGGCACAAGTGGCTTGGATCACACTTTGAACAGTAGGTCCAGTCCCGATTAGCCTTACTGTGCATAAAGTGGACTTAACCAACCACAATATGTACTATTTTGCGAATATGGGAGTTGTTGAAAGGTTCCCAATATAGCTATTTTCTTCTTTGATTATTGGGCTGCTTTAAATAGAATTCTTGAAGGCAACGAGAGCAAGTGAAATATTCATTCGAGAATTATACTGCAAGAATCACTAGCAGAGTTGTCTGTTTCCATCCGAATCGTGCCGCGCCAAAAGCAAGTTCTGAGCGACCCAGCTGGGTATCGAACAAGGTATACCTCTGAAGAGGAAGATGGAATTGGAAAGGTAGAGTTTTGCAAAATCGTGGACAGATGAAACTTTTGATAAGTCACTTATGAGAGATGTCTAAAGATAAAATTCAGCTGGGAATGATGTACCAATAACTGTTTCATAATACATTTCATTCTACATTTGCTCGTTATTACTTTTAATTTGTCAAGCTTTGGGCTGGGTATGCAGTAGTGTTTAGGTAAGCAAATCATGTTTGATGGTTCCCAATGTAAATAGTAATTTTGTTCTATTTACGGGATCTTCGTCCCTTGCTCCGCTTGTCTGTTGCAATTATTACTCATTCATTGGACAAACCATTCGTAATATTAATACTATGCAGGTTCTCTCCAAGATCCAAGTACGAAGGTTAACCTTTGCATTCCGAACTCAGTCTCCCTTTGTCTCGGAGGATTAACAATTTCAAATAAGGTAGTCTTACTTTTCTTTGATTGTCGTTGTAAATACAAGATTTACAAAAATAATAAAATAATAATATTACATTTAGAAAAACTGGGAATGAAACGTTCGATCACAGGTGAGTTTCCTAAGTAAACTGTCACAGAAAAACCAACGCTGTTATTCATTTTGTTAATTCATAGTTCATAACTTTGCTATCCCGTTGTTGTTAGTTATTGCGAAAGAGAAAAGTATTTCACTCTGCAAAAGGGCAATCACAATTAATCTCTAATAATAATCGTCATGTTATATGTGGCATGAGTTATCATTTTGTTACACCTTTCTTGTAGCCAGCAGCGAAAATTAGATACCAGTCAAAATAATTCTTACGCACTACTCTCGCAGCCAAACAAGTGGGAGAAGGGGAATGACTGTAGATTACGGCGTAGATTACGGCAGCAGATAACACCCACTTACGCAAGCAGTAGAAGCACTCTGCCATTGAAATATCGAATTGGGACATTTGTACATTTGTAATGACACTGCTGGTTTGTAATTGTCCAATTGAAAGTCAATGAAATCGTTACAGCCCAGAACTGTTCGTGACTGTACAGCTTGTCATGATGCAAGAAAGGACAAGTACAAAGCATGCTTTTCTGGGATTCGAAACCTGAAACGTTACCCTTGCGCGCTGCACGTAAATAAAGACGGACTGGGAGTAAAATTTAGATCTGACATTTTTGTTAATCAGGTTCACCAGAATATGACGAACAGAAACACTCGTGTTTTAATTTTTAGTTGAAGTTTGTTGTGAAGGAGAGAGTATAAGCAACATATCTTTGGTCTTTGGAAACACTCATGTAGTCTGCAGGTCATGCTAATTTCGTGTTAAAGAAAGGAACATACTAGTATTACATTTTCGGGTTAGTGTAGTATTTTTCTTATTTGTCCTTAAGTAACTTGGAGTTCTCGATTATAATTTGGCTGGTGTGTCTGTAGAGGCCCTCCCCGATGGTGTAGTGGCAATTTCGTTGTCTTGTAATAAAGATGTCCTGTGTTCGATGGAGACACATAGTGTTATGATTCAACTTTAAACTGTAGGTCCACCATGACTAGCCTATTTCTACACAAAGTGGATTTATAATAAAAGCTCAAGTCAATTTAAATCACCTGGTTCGTCTAACCTATTATGCACAAAACATCAACAAAACATAGGACAGCTCTATTATTAAGAAATCCTGGTAACGACGAATTGTCCATCGCCAGTGGCGGCAAGGGGGGCACCTAAACTGTCTTTGCCACCTTCCCCCCAGTTTTGGCACCTTCCCCCCCCTCCGTTTTGGCACCTTGCACCGCAGTTTCGGAGCCCAATTGCCGCCACTATCCATCACCATTTTCATTCAGTCTGTATTACACAGTGTGATAATAATGAATTGAAATAATGACATGAATAAGCAGAGGCCATTGCCCGCTTCGAACTAACGTAATTTACTCCTAAAAACAACATAGGATGTACAATAGAATGAAAATGTAATGAAAATAGCGTTGGGCAATTTTCCTACCATTATCTTTGCCGTTGACTGTGCCTTGGAAGTGTCAATCCCCGAATAAAATGCCTAGGGCAGCCAGTTATGGATTTTAGATACCAGGCTTCAGTGTATCGCAATACAGGTCACATCGAAGATGTAGAAAATATTGTGTGATGCCAATACTTGGGGGTCTGCTATATTCATATTTCCAGCAGCCCTAATAAGTATCACGTTTCTTACAAGTTGTATTTATTTTGCAATCAGACAACGTCCTGCATTTCTGCACTTCTGTAGGTCCAGATCCGATTAGCATAAAGTGGCCTTAAAATACAAACTCAAAACTAAAAATATATGGGGGTGAACGTGCGCTCGTTTCTTTTACTAAATTGGGAATCAACGCAAAAGGGAT
Source organism: Lepisma saccharinum (assembly GCF_977018435.1). NCBI lineage: Eukaryota > Metazoa > Arthropoda > Insecta > Zygentoma > Lepismatidae > Lepisma > Lepisma saccharinum. The sequence continues at coordinate 36,984 of NW_028143774.1, forward strand.
AAGCTTTATGAAAATAATGCAACTTTAGGCAAATTAAGTATTACTTCTATTTATACTAAGTAATTTTATGGAACTTTTCTTTGTATTGGGTTAACCGTGACGATCTTATATACTTCTAAACTGTGAATAATGTGAGTAATGTTTTATTAATATATTAGTTTAAGCGTATCCTTCTCTCACTGACATTCGCCAGAATGTACAGTCAAACAGCTAAACCATAGGAAGGGGGACAGGGGCGTGATTTTTCGTGATAGGCAAACGACGGGTCAATTTTCCATTTCGGCTAATTATAACACACATAATACGTAACGTCGTTAACTTGTAATGAAAGGGTTCGATACTCGGTCGAGGAGTATCCAGTTCCCACTTTAAACTGTGGCCCAATCCAAATCAGCCTTTTTGTGGTACTTAAAAAGTGGAATTAAAACAAATTCAACAAGAACCACCACATAATATTGTTTGTTACTGAGACACTTTTAACTGATTATTGAAAATTTTCCCGTTTTTCTTACTTGATTTGGTTATGCATAGTTCAGGGCACGGTCTCTCATAATGCACCACCTCCAACATTTCGGTAGAAGTTCTTCAACTGAATGAAAAAAGATCCCTAATCGAGTACTTACCTGCACCACTGCAAATCGGTGGCTCGTCTGGCTTGTCATCCATGGCGGTCATTTTCAATATTGACCCTACTTTCACTCGAGATAGCAGAAGCACCACACGAAAGAACAGAATGACACAGGACGATGGCCACAGTAAAGAAAACACGTGTCCGCAGCTCCCACGCTACGCTTCCAAATACAACCTTAGTGACAATGAAGTTCGACCAGTCACAAATATAGGAGTGCGTTGTGAAAGAAGGAGAACACATGCATATGCTGAACATATTTTATTCAGCAGGCTACATGGAACAAAGGAAAACATAAATTTCCGCTGCAACGCAGCAATGTATGGTGTCCACACAAAATAAAACATTTTCGTCCATCTACACGTGACATTGAAGTTCGACCACTGTTAGAGGGGATCCTGTTTATCATGGTGTGACGCCGCCCCGTCGGCGAATAACTGTGGCAATGCGTCGGGGCATGCTGCGGACGAGTCGTTCAAGGTATTCCACATCGATGCGGTGCCATTTCTCCTGCAGGCAGGCGATAAGAGCAGCCACTGTCGTGGGTCCCCTCTGTTGCACACGTCGCTTAAGAACACGCCACACATTCTCAATGGGCGAGAGGTCGGGACTCGATGGTGGCCATGGCAGGGTTCGCACGTGATGGCGAGTCAACCATTCTCTTGTCAGCCGCGCTGTATGAGGCCTGGCATTGTCGTGTTGAAAGATGAGACGCCGCCTGTGGAACAGGTGCCTTCGCACTGTGGGAAGATGCCGCTCCAGTATGGGTGTATAGGCGTGTGCATTCACAATGCCCTCACAGACGTGTAGTGGGCCAACCCCAGATGCCGCCATGCATCCCCATACCATCACTGACGCAGGTTTCTGTACCCGACGTGCATAACATTTTGCTTCATTCTGTTCCTACTTCCGACAAATGACTGTTTTCCATATTTTCCCGTACACAACATTGAAAATGGATTCGTCCGTCCACAAAACCCTGTTCCACTGCCGAAATGTCCATCCCCGGTACATTCGTGCCCACCGTAGTCGATTGCCTTTGTTCAACATGGAAAGGAAGGGTTTACGTTTCGCCTTGTACACTCGGTAACCGCATCGCTGTAGGTAACGGCGAATGGTTCTGGTTGACACTTCAATGTGAAAGCATTCTCGAGTCCACAGTTGTAATTCAGCCACAGAAACATGATTGTTGATCTGGATATAGCGCCTAAATATCCGTAGGTCACGCACGCTCAGCAGGCGTTTTCGACCGGGGGCCTTACCTGGCTCTGTAGTACCCGTATTTTGGTGGTGTTTGATGATGCAGTGGACGGTTGACTGGGGTAAGTTCAGTTGGCGCCCTATTTCCCGTTCACTGAGTCCATCCCGTTGCAACTCCACCACTCTTCTCCTCACGGTGTTGTCAATAGGTTTGCCCCTGGCCATGGTGATGATGCACTGCGGTTCCTCGGTGCACAGCACGCGCTTATATACGGCGGACTCCCTTATCGTGTCCGTGACGTCATGCTTCCGTCGAATGCGCCACTATCTGGAATTTTTCCGTATGGGTCTGGTGCCTGGTCGAAGTTCAATGTCACGCGTATAATTCCCCGTTTTCGTTCTTTACGTGACCTTGGGTGCAACATGCTGGGATCACGATTCTTGCCTGCTCACACGCCTCCTCTTACACACATGCGTCACTTCTGCGGGTCACCCATTCCACCGCCTATGCCTCTGTGCAATTAATCACGTATTCCTTTCTGGTCGAACTTCATTGTCACCAAGGTTGTAGCACCTTCTTCCTCACCCTATTTGCAGTGTTACACACGCTCTTTATTTCGGAGTTACTTATCACACGCCTGATATGGCCAAGTATTGGTTGGTGAATTTACTTATAATAATATACCATACGGCCATTGATCATTGACTAACTTTATATGGTAATTTGTTAATTACTGAAAAATTTCACACATGAATAATCGTACCGAGTTAGCTGGTTCCACGGATGCATGTAAAATTCTGGAATTTAGAACACTTTTGGGCAGCGTAGACGAGTTCTTTCCAACACCCTTGCCAAGGACAAACGCGGGCCTGGAATCGCTTGCTTTCGACTTTTTATTTAGCGTGAAGGGGGACGGACAGTGACCATGTAAAAACTGCATAAAACATGACGTCCACTGAGACGCGGTGAAACTCGGCAAATGAACACGACAGACCCGTTTCCGGCGTCTCGGTGGGCGATAATCTGTAAGATAACCTGCCAAAAATTTCGTGCTTCGGTTTCGCGCGTTTCACTGTAGTGGGCGTTACACCATTTGATTTAAGTAGAAGCTGACAGCAGATCTGATGCCGGAAATTTCCATGTTTCGCCGCGTCTCAGTGGGCGTCAAGCTTCGGTCTCTTCCTTTTAACGCGATCAGCTAACCCGCGTGGCTGAGCGAGCCGGTTTATGTTTGCAGGCAATACGACTGCAAATAGGAGAACTGAAAGGTCTGCACATGTAAATATGTTGTAGAAATTAATTCCATTCTAAGGTGTTAAATGCATTGAAAAACATGAACTGAAGATACAAAAATGTTAAAAAAAAACGCAAGTGGTGCTTGCTCCGTTTCCTTTACCGCACGCTTCTGAAAAAAAGGGGGGGATGTTTTCACAGTGCGTCTCGGTCATCAGCTGTGGCTCTGTTCTACACAACTCAATCGCCCGTCTTTAGGCTCACTGCCTGTTGGGGCAAAGAATATATACAAACCATAATAATATTAATAGTGATAATAATAAAATCGTCTTTACTAGAGCGGGTGTGTTTCGGCCGTTTCTATCATAAAGATAGCAATGTGTCGAAGTGGTTGGTAGATGAGAGCAAATAAATACAGACGCGCACAAATATTCTCGTAGGGCCTAACGTTAGTGCCTCTACTCTTCAACCTTACCAGATATAAATCAATGTCACCATTAAGGAGAGTACTTTATGTTAGTTACCGAAGATACCGAAAATGTCGGTTCTCAGTATATCGATATTTAGAGGTCATATTTTGGAGTACAGATAACGGATATCGTATATCGATGGTTTCAGCAACCGGCCTCCGTGGCGGAGTGGCTAGCACAGCGCGCCACGAAGCCAGGGGTCCCTGGTTCGAATCCTGGCCAGAACATGGCTGTTTGCGCGAGTCTCTTCAACAATTTTATTAGGTTATATCATCACTCATCCTCAACTCAATTAACCGTAGGTGGCAGAAAGCGA
>NW_028143775.1:0-40433 GCF_977018435.1 Lepisma saccharinum
AGCCAAGTCCATCGTCATTTTTATTCACTTCCATTTAATCAGTGTAAAGTTGTGGAATTGAAACAAAGAGGGAAAAACCTCGTGGCAACCTTTGCGCTAGCATCATTACTTGAAAGCAGACAGGATGTGAAACAAAGATGAATGAAAATAGTGATGGTCAATTTGCCTTTTAATACTTGCTCATCCCACTGCACGATCGTCCTTCAAATACTTTGTTGAGTCTTTCTAGGTCTTCATATTTCCAACCATTAAACTTGGACACTTTCAATGCTAACATTTCTTGTATCTTTTCGATACGTTACTCTGAAACCAAGAAAGGAAGGAACAAAAGGTTCTTGTTGAAGCAAGAAGCTTCTCGAAAGTTTCAAGTTTTGGTGAGTACTGCATCATATGTAGTACAGGGGTTCCCACAAGAAGGAGGGGGGGATTCATGGCACGTGTGCATCATGGGAATTTTTTGGTGGGACAAAATTTTATAGTTTATCTACCAAATCTATCTTTACACACAAATTGGGGGGAGGAGATCGTTTCGTTTGATTGACTTATTGATTTTTAGAATGTTTTTATGCACAGTTTTTCTACCTACCTATGGGTAATCGCAGAGATGGGGTTGAAATGAAGCACCACCTTTTATGCCTTTAAAATCGGTTTGAAAGAGATGGGGGGGGGGGGGGTTGCTGTTCGCATTAATACAAGTTTAGACAAGGAAACAAACTGTTAAGAATAAGGTTCAGTGCACTAACAATGGCAGTGCACCTGAACAGTTTTGTACGTTTTATACAGGGTTGGCAAAATTTGTTTTTTTAAAAAAAGAACAAAACAAACTGTATTTTTTGTTAAAACATGTTTTTTTTTGTTTTAAACATAGTTTTAAACATGAGTTAAAAAACATGTTTTAAACAAAAGAAAGTCAACCTTTTCCCAGTAAATTATAGTTAAAATCGTTAAAGAAAAAAAATAGGGGTGTGCGGGATCCCGAAAAGTCGTCACCGGGATCGGAAAAAAAAATTCCCGTCCCGATCCCGACTTCGGGAAAGACTTCCCGACTTTTCCGGATCCCGAGCAGTTAGTTTTTTTATCAGAAGTGCAAAAGCAAGCACTTAAGATGAAAATTACGTGTAGAATTTGAAATTTTCAGAGCTTCGGAAAATTTCGATCATTTCCCGTCCCGAAAATTTCCCGACTTTGTCGGGAAATGGCGAATATTTCCCGTCCGGAATGTCGGGATTTAAAAAATATCCCGTCCCCATCCCGTCCCGACCAAAAGAATTGTCTCGCACACCCCTAGAAAAAATACTCATTTTTATGAAACTATATTACTGAAGTACATTCGCTTCAAGGACAGTTTATTTCCCTTTGGAGATAAGGTATGCCATACTGCAGGGAAGGGGTCTGCGGGATATAATTTTTTGGGTCAGGACGGGAAATTCTTTAAATCCCGACATTCGGGACGAGGAAAATTGTCAATTTCCCGACGAAGTCGGGAAATTTTCGCGACGGAATATGTTCGAAATTTCCCGAAGCTCTTGAAATCTCAAATTCTACACGTCATTTTCATCTTAAGTGCTTGTTTTTGCACTTCTGGTACAAAAACTAACAATTTCCGATACGTTCCAGACATCCATTTACAATGAAGAAAATGTCTAGAATTGACGACTTTTTAAAATGACCATTCTGTATTTCCCTACTGCTTGGGACCCCGAAAAGTCGGGAAGTTATTTCCCGAAGTCGGGATCGGGACGGGAATTTTTTTTCCCCGATACCGGTCCCTACTTTTCGGGATCCCGCATACCTCTACTGCAGGGACAAAAGTAGGGGTAATAGCCCACCTTTTTCCGCCACTGCTGAAGTAGGTTAGGATTCATATTCATCTAAATTTCAAGAAACTAAATATTACAGAATTACTATCTTCATCGTGGAAAAATCAGGTTGAAATATTTCCTGCTGCCTGAACAGTTTATATAGCAGAAAACAACCTGCAGTGTCATAATAGATTCTCCAGATCAATTTATCTATCCAAAGTACAAAATGATGTTACCAAAAGTAAGCACCTGCGCTTCATTCAGTTATACAAACCAATCAATCGTATCGGAAGAGAAAAAAAATCACGTCATGATCAAAATCACGCATTGTGTATTCAGATATTAGTTTCCAGCTTCCACCAGTCTCAAACTTACAGGACGGTAGGAAACAAAGAACTGAGAAGTTTCGATTTCTACAGTAAAGCACGGGTCTTTCTTGTCGCACAACAGTTTTGCTACCTTGTGCATACATAGCTAGCCTGCCTAAAGCCTCTATCACACGGAACTGGATATCTAGTTGGAATGCTCTAGTTGGCGATGAACTGACTTTCTAGGTAGAAATCATGGACGCCTGGCTGACTGCTTGACTGGTTTTGAGGAATAGGACATGTTCTAAAGCCCCTATCACACTGAACTGGATTTCTAGAAGGAACGCTCTAGTTGACGCTGGACTGGCTACCCATTTGCTAGTTTTCGCCTCACACGGTACTTGGAACACCGTACTTGACGATAGTCTTTCGTTCCCATAATGGCGGCCGCGCGAGATGTAAACAACGTATCACTTCACACTTTTAAAATACGATAACTATTCAACCGAGAGGAATATCGCTTCGTATTAAATGGTTTTAGGTAGAGAAGAACGGCGCTGATAAAATACATACTTTACAACGTTTACTATACACGTATGGAAGAATATTTTAGCTTTTTCAATTGTAAACATTCCTTTCGTGCTGTATGCACTCGGAAACCACAGACAAAAAACGCTACTTTGCAAACTCACAGATTATCTTCACATGGCCAAACTTCGCTCTGATTGGCTGTTCCACAGAATCTAGTCGAAGAAGTTAGTAGCAATTAGAACATGTCCTATTCCTCAAAACCAGTCAAGCAGTCAGCCAGGCGGCCATAATTTCTACCTAGAAAGTCAGTTCATCGCCAACTAGGGCATTCCAACTAGAAATCCAGTTCCGTGTGATAGGGGCTTAATTGCTAATAACTTTCCTCGACTAGATTCTGTGGAACAGCCAATCAGAGCAAAGTTTGGCCATGTGAAAGATAATCTGTGAGTTCGCAAAGCAGCGTTTTTTGTCTGTGGTTTCCGAGTGCATACAGCACGAAAGGCATGTTTACAATGGAAAAAGCTAAAATATTCTTACATACGTGTATAGCAAACGTTGTAAAGTATGTATTTTATCAGTGCCATTCTTCTCTACCTAAAACCATTTAATACGAAGCGATATTCCTTTGGGCTGAATACTTATCGTATTTTAAAAGTGTGAAGTGATACGTTGTTTATATCTAGCGCGGCCGCGATTATGGGAACGATAGACTATCGACAAGTACGGTGTAACAAGTACCGTGTGAGGCGAAAACTAGCAAAAGGGTAGCCAGTCCAGCATCAGCTAGTTCCGTGTGATTCAGGCTTAACCTAACTACGTAGGCATTTAGCCAAAATTAAAAATCATTCTCCCGTGACGTCAGAACATAAGGTTGCTCAAGTGTTGTGCGATAAGTAATACCCGTAAAGGACCGATTAATTGACACAGATTTAATGAAAAGACATGGTTTCCAAACAAAAAAAATATCACAGACTTTAAAATATCAAGCACCAAAATGTGTTTTAAACACTTCTAAAAAAATGTTTAAAACACATTGTTTTAAACATTTAAAACATTTGTAAAGAAAACAATTTAAACGTAACAAATCAACTACAGATCAAATTTTTCACATCAGACAGACACTTGAAAAAAAGTGGGAATATAATCAAAATGTCCATCAGCTATTCATTGATTTCAAAAAAGCATATGATTCCGTCAAAAGAGATAAATTATAAATATATTAGTAGAGTTTGGAATACCTAAGAAGCTTATACATGTGTTATGGAGTTAATACAAAAATGTTTGAACCCAAGTGTTTCATTAAATAATTTCTTTGAATCAATACATGATAAGTGGCGACGAGGATGGGATAATCATAATTTGCTAGAAATAACTTCCATCTTTGCCATCTCATAGATACTGTAGGAGAAATTGCTTTGTCCGGATCTAATATCGATTTACCTGTTGAAGAATCTGTTAGAATTTTAAATTTGTTTCCTGCCAAATAAAAAAGGTAAAGTAAAAAAAGGTAAAGTGCTTCCCTGTGCATAGCACCACGCCATGAAGGCGTATAGGGGGTGTGGGGTAACGCCCCACACTTTCTTGATCCGGTCGTGAGTGGGGGTGATGTGATCAGCATCACGCCCCTGACCGCCTTTACCCCCAGGGTTTCCCCCAGGTACCCATGTTATTCGACGCTGGGTGGGCGCCGGGGCCGCTTCCATCGTTAGAAAAGTTCCCGGATTTGAACCGGCCGGGGATCGAACCCGGGACCTTTAGCATGGTAGTCAGACGCGTTACCGACTGAGCCACCACTGCCAAATATATATGAAAATGTTTTATACCTCCCACTACTGCCAAACTTTCCTTGTCAGCTTGAGAGTAACAGTAGATGTTGACCGACTTAGTGGATGTTGCTATTTAATATTCGCAATTAATTTGCACGTATTTATAACTAATTTGCACGGGTTTTAATTAATTTGCACGTACTTAGAATTAATTTGCAAGTACTTAGAGTACTTTACATTTATGTATTTGCATGTTTATAACTTTTTATGAATATATAATTATTTATTTTATGAAAAATATGTATATAGAAGGTAATTAGAGGTACTAAACGCTATGCATATGGTTTTATATTCATTACTGCAAAGTATGTAATGTATAAATCGATAATAATTAATGTTTATAATATTGAAAATAAGTTTTTATGGTTTATGAACCGCTATGAGAGGTGTTAATGGTACGAAAGAAGACGGTCCCGGTACTCGAACCCGCGATATGCAACGGTAATAATTAGTACTATGTAATAATGTATGTTATTATTGTATGAAAGACGATGGTCTCAGACGCTAGACAGGAGACTGTGAACTCCGCTCTGAGGGTTGACGAGAAAGGAATTTGGGGGAAGTGCGTTCAAGGTCAAATGACGTCAGAACGTCAGAACAAAGGAAGAACCCGATTGACCAATCAGAGATCGCGTCAGTAGATTTTCAGAACCGGTTTTTTTTTCCAAGGTTAACTAGTACGCAAGAGCAGGGGAAAGGTATGCAATACTGTAGGGCAGGGGAGGGATTGAACCAGACAACAAAAGATGTCTGCGAATGCGCAGCAAGGGTTAAATTTTTTGAAGCTATGCGTCGCTTGTAGAACCGGTTTCCGCCGCCAATTAATATTCCGCTCAGGTTTGCCTCCAAGGCACAAGACGCTTTAGCGCGTGTTTCAGGGTAGAGCGCTTGCATGTTAGAACAGGTTTCTGTCAAAGTAGCCCAAGATTACCGAGAACACAAGAAAAAAGGATTTTGGGATATCCAATTAGATTGGAGCGAGAACTTAAATTTGAACAAGGAGAACGAAGCGTAAGGGTTTTAATCTGTACTAGGAAGAAGGGAGAGCTATCAGGGACTGGGCCTACAGTTTTCACTATTTGCTTTTATCACGGGGTATCGAACTTAGGACCCTTTGATTATTGATTTATATAGTAAATTTATGTTACTGTGTGCTATTTAACATAATATTGAACTTATTTTTACCAAACTTTGACTTTATGTCAAATCTTTTACAACTTTATGTTATTTTTTTACCAAAATAACACTATTTGTACTATTCAAGCAACATTTTTTATTAAATTTTGGACTCACAAAAACATTTTTCAATTTTTAACTTATTATTTTACAACTTTATGTTAATTTTTTACCAAAATAACACTATTTGTACTATTCAGGCAACATTTTTTATTAAATTTTGGACTCACAAAGACATTTTTTACAAAACTTTGACTTTATGTCAAATCTTTTACAACTTTATGTTAATTTTTTACCAAAATAACACTATTTGTACTATTCAGGCAACATTTTTTTATTAAATTTTGGACTCACAAAGACATTTTTTACAAAACTTTGACTTTGTCAAATCTATTACAACTTTGTTAATTTTTTACCAAAATAACACTATTTGTACTATTCAAGCAACATTTTTTATTAAATTTGGACTCACAAAAACATTTTTCAACTTTTATCTTATTATTTTACAACTTTATGTTAATTTTTTACCAAAATAACACTATTTGTACTATTCAGGCAACATTTTTTATTAAATTTTGGACTCACAAAGACATTTTTTACAAAACTTTGACTTTATGTCAAATCTTTTACAACTTTATGTTAATTTTTTACCAAAATAACACTATTTATACTATTCAGGCAACATTTTTTATTAACTTTTGGACTCACAAAGACATTTTTTCAACTTTTTAACTTATTATTTTACAACTTTATGTTAATTTTTTACCAAAATAACACTATTTGTACTATTCAGGCAACATTTTTTATTAAATTTTGGACTCACAAAGACATTTTTCAACTTTTAACTTATTATTTTACAACTGTATGTTAATTTTTTACCAAAATAACACTATTTGTACTATTCAGGCAACATTTTTTTATTAAATTTTGGACTCACAAAGACATTTTTTTACCAAACTTTGACTTTATGTCAAACATTTTCCCAGCTTATCCTTATTATTACCAAAATAATACAATTCAATCTGTTCAGGAAAGACTTTTAGTTATATTTTCGACACACAAAGTATGTGATCTCAACTTTTATTTGTTTATTTCACAAGTTTAGCCTAATATTTACTCGAATAACATGATTTGAACGTGTTTTTTTTATTACATTTTGGACACACACGCACTCACACACACATATCCACACACACACACACACACACACACACACACACACACACACACACACACACACACACAGATATATTTTCCAAGTTTACAGGATTATTCTCTAGTTTACTCAAATAACAGAATTTAGATGTGTTTTGAATTAAATTTTGTACACATGAAGTGTGTTTCGTCAAGTTTTACCCTTTTATTTTACAAGTTTAGGCTTAATATTACTCAAATAACACAATTTAATCCAGACAGGAAGGATTTGTTATTATATTTTGGATGCACAAAGAGATGTTTTCAACTTTTTTACTGATTTTTTGCAGGGTATGTATTAATTTGTATTTATTTTGTTTTGTATCATATATACATTTACAAATTTTTAACTTAGAGTTTAGTATTTATTTAAATCTTTTCAAAAACACTAAAGAAAAAGTACTTTTAGCTAAAATGTAAGCCACAGAATATATTATTATTATTATTAGGGTTTACTGATTTCCACTATGCTATTTTTGGTTCTGTATTTCTATATGTATTTATTTAGGTCAGGTTACGCCTGCTACGTAGGAAAGTTTGTTTATTTTAGAGTTTGCTGAGTATTTTGTTACTTTTATACTAGGTAAAGTTTTCTAAATATATCAGGTAGGGCTCCATCCATATACTTTTGTTTTTGCTGTTTGGAGATGATGCGATCAGCATCACTCTCCATCTGCTTTTTATTTTATGTACCCAATATTATTTTGAGGCTTAGTGAATTCTAGAGCCTATTTATGCAGGAGAGAGGGCTTGAAAATGTTGATCTCAGATAACCCACAACTATTTGTCAGAGTATTTTAAAGGATATTTTATATTTATTATGTGCCACTAGAATATCAAAGTTTGCTTAATTGTTATGTCTGTAACGCTGTTATTGTATTTCTAGCTAAGGCTTACTGGATAAAGTACACGAAATGTTTATCATTTCGACTATTTACTTTTATACGAGGCCAAATTTTTAGTGTAACGAAAATTATTGTGTGTCTATAAAGACTGAAATCCCTTTACCGATGGGTCCATAACTGGACGCTTACCAACATTGTTTTTTTAAAAAATATATAACCATTTATCAATATATTGACAATTCACAAGACAAGACGAAGTTCACAGACGACTGACTATATGGACCATAGGTCCACTTGCTAATCTTTTTTCTATGCTAGAAGAATAATTTAGTTTTATAGCCTTTTTCAAGGTATTTTTGAAGTATTACTGGTTTTTGGGTGCATCAACACTTGGGTTATTTCTATTTTGTTTATTATACGAGGCTACAATCACTATCTGAACACTGAAATTCTCTGATTGAAACTAAAAGCTTAGTCTGTAACTAGGGATTTAGTATGTATATCGACAATTTATAGGACAACATGTACCTTACAAAGGATTGTAGGTGACGTAGGACCACATGCCAGATTTTTGTTAATCTGCAAGAAGCATTTACAGCTAATGCTACGAGGAAATGAGGTTGATTTTTACTGTTTTACAAGAACGCTATGTTTTATACACCCAATATTTGCTTTTTCAAGTAACTACTTGTACCAGAAGCACTTACAGGCCAACTCTAACTAGACTTCGACTTATTCTATATCAGGTGCTAAATTTATAAAGAACTATGATTGTGTATATTTCTGAGGAAGTACGCAAAAGCAGATTACCCGATTAAAGTATCTGAAAAACAGATTTTTCTATGTAAGTATATTTTTATTGACTGGATTATTTAACAGATCAAACAGGAAGACTGCAAAATTCATTAAATGTAGTTCTATAGTAGCTATAGGTGGTTTCAGAGATATAAAAAGAACAAATATAAGATTTCGCTTTTTTTTGCTTCTGAGGCTAATCGCGACGCTAAGGGTAAATGGCGAGGAAATGTAACGGAGGAGAAACAGTCCCAAAAGTTATGGGCTGCATGTAAGTTAATACCACAGAGATATTACAGTAGGTGTAGGTTCTACCACCAGAACTTTTCTATCATAATAATACTGGTTATGCTGTACTGTTAGCTAAAGATGCTGATATTTGAGAAACTTAAAAGCTTATTTGCAAAATTTTAAGATAAATAATAATCTGTTAGACTGTAAACATATTTTATATCCATTCTGCAAAAGATCCGATGACAAAATTCAAAAATTGTAATCGCCCAGACAGGGACTCGAACCCTGGACAGATAGGTTAAAAGCCTAACGCTATACCAACTAAGCTATCTGGGCACAAGGTATTTTTTTTAAAAAAGTTTGTTATGTTAAGAAATATATTGAAACAATTGAGAACACTGTTGGTCTGGTTCGACAGAGAAGGAGACAACATTTCCAATTTTTTACAGACTGGGTGTATTTTCCACTATTGAGGCCTTCACTATATGTAATTCGAAACGCTAAAGTTCAGCTAGCTTCCAAAATTGAGGTAAAGATTGTGTTTGGCGAGATTAACAAGTTACAATTATATCCAGTTACGGACAAATAAAGCTAAAACTCTCAGATTTACTGTACTAGCCAACTTTTAGTAACATTTTCTTCACTATAATACAAATACCAAAGAAACAGGTATATTTTATTTATAATTTGACCAAATGTACTAGTATTTAATTCACAAAGTTAGGTAAAAAACAGTATTTTTAAAAAATATTGTTACTGCCTTCAAATTTTATGTTATTTAGCCACTAACAACTGGTTTACACTGTTTGGCATCTTTTAAATAGGAAAAGAAGGAATTATTTGTTTAGTATTTTTACTACTTTATATTTATTTAAGAAAACAATTCTACATTTTAACTTAATTTTAACAAATTGTTACTAATTTATATATCAAAGTTATGTTATTTAGAGTGTATGAAGGCGTATAAAGTTAATATTTGTACTTATCAGTGCAACTAACAATTATATTTTACACACAAAAGATGATGTTTACAGTTAAATTACTTGAATCAGAGAATAATATTTTACAGTAATTGATTCATTCAGCACTAGTCAGTACTTTTATGCATCAGAAAGTTTTCTTAATTTTCTATTACGCATGCTATTTTGGGCTATTCTTAAAATGTATTTCTAAGGCAAACTGGTTTAATTTTCTGCTTATAATGCAAAGTTGACATAGTTTTCGCACAATGCATTGTACATTTGTTATACTCTCTACTTACAATCCAAATATTATGCTTATTTAATGTATAACTAACTAACTCTCTAGCCTTCTTAAACCCGAATGTTCATGGCTGCAGCAACACATGCCTTTCATCTGTCCCTGCCCTGAGGAAGATCTATATACTCCTTTCCTTCCCTACCAATTTCCTTTAGGTTCATCTCTACATTATCCCTCCATCTTTGTTTTGGTCTTCCTATTGGTCTTTTACCATCAGGTTTCCCATCAAGAATCCTGTATACTCTTCTTTCCTCTCCCATTCGTACCACATGATCTACACACCTAAGTTTTCTTGATTTAATCATTCTAATAATATCTGGACATGAATACAAATTATGTACTTCTAAATTATGTAACCTTCTCCACTCATTTGTCTCCTCATCTGTTTTAGGCCCAAATATTTTCCTAAGGATCTTATTTTCAAATACTCTCAATTTATGTTCCTTTTGTTGTTGTAGAATATTTTTGCATGATTGTTTTGAGATATTGAGTGTCTGCTGTTTTACTTGTAATTATTTTCCTTTTTGTGTTGTGTATTTGACTATATTTTGTCCAAGTTCGTAGTATTTAGAATAATTGTTATTGACTTGTAGATGTAGGGAGTAATAATCCTTTCCAAGATGCCCTATACTTTAGTCTGAACATTATTCTTAGTGTTCACTTTTGAAGCCTTAGTATTCTGGTAGTATTATTAATGTAGAGGTAAATTAGGCTGAAATGTAGGCATTTTTCTGATAAATTATACTTACTTAGTTGTATCAGCAGTAAACCATCATGCAACTTCTACCTGCTGAAACAACTAAGTAAGTATAATTTATCAGAAAAATGCCTACATTTCAGCCTAATTTACCTCTACATTAATAATACTACCAGAATACTAAGGCTTCAAAAGTGAACACTAAGAATAATGTTCAGACTAAAGTATAGGGCATCTTGCAAAGGATTATTACTCCCTACATCTACAAGTCAATAACAATTATTCTAAATACTACGAACTTGGACAAAATATAGTCAAATACACAACACAAAAAGGAAAATAATTACAAGTAAAACAGCAGACACTCAATATCTCAAAACAATCATGCAAAAATATTCTACAACAACAAAAGGAACATAAATTGAGAGTATTTGAAAATAAGATCCTTAGGAAAATATTTGGGCCTAAAACAGATGAGGAGACAAATGAGTGGAGAAGGTTACATAATTTAGAAGTACATAATTTGTATTCATGTCCAGATATTATTAGAATGATTAAATCAAGAAAACTTAGGTGTGTAGATCATGTGGTACGAATGGGAGAGGAAAGAAGAGTATACAGGATTCTTGATGGGAAACCTGATGGTAAAAGACCAATAGGAAGACCAAAACAAAGATGGAGGGATAATGTAGAGATGAACCTAAAGGAAATTGGTAGGGAAGGAAAGGCGTATATAGATCTTCCTCAGGGCAGGGACAGATGAAAGGCATGTGTTGCTGCAGCCATGAACCTTCGGGTTTAAGAAGGCTAGAGAGTTAGTTAGTTATACATTAAATAAGCATAATATTTGGATTGTAAGTAGAGAGTATAACAAATGTACAATGCATTGTGCGAAAACTATGTCAACTTTGCATTATAAGCAGAAAATTAAACCAGTTTGCCTTAGAAATACATTTTATGAATAGCCCAAAATAGCATGCGTAATACAAAATTAAGAAAACTTTCTGATGCATAAAAGTACTGACTAGTGCTGAATGAATCAATTACTGTAAAATATTATTCTCTGATTCAAGTAATTTAACTGTAAACATCATCTTTTGTGTGTAAAATATAATTGTTAGTTGCACTGATAAGTACAAATATTAACTTTATACGCCTTCATACACTCTAAATAACATAACTTTGATATATAAATTAGTAACAATTTGTTAAAATTAAGTTAAAATGTAGAATTGTTTTCTTAAATAAATATAAAGTAGTAAAAATACTAAACAAATAATTCCTTCTTTTCCTATTTAAAAGATGCCAAACAGTGTAAACCAGTTGTTAGTGGCTAAATAACATAAAATTTGAAGGCAGTAACAATATTTTTAAAAAATACTGTTTTTTACCTAACTTTGTGAATTAAATACTAGTACATTTGGTCAAATTATAAATAAAATATACCTGTTTCTTTGGTATTTGTACTATAGTGAAGAAAATGTTACTAAAAGTTGGCTAGTACAGTAAATCTGAGAGTTTTAGCTTTATTTGTCCGTAACTGGATATAATTGTAACTTGTTAATCTCGCCAAACACAATCTTTACCTCAATTTTGGAAGCTAGCTGAACTTTAGCGTTTCGAATTACATATAGTGAAGGCCTCAATAGCGGAAAATACACCCAGTCTGTAAAAAATTGGAAATGTTGTCTCCTTCTCAGTCGAACCAGACCAACAGTGTTCTCAATTGTTTCAATATATTTCTTAACATAACAAACTTTTCAAAAAAAAAATACCTTGTGCCCAGATAGCTTAGTTGGTATAGCGTTAGGCTTTTAACCTATCTGTCCAGGGTTCGAGTCCCTGTCTGGGCGATTACAATTTTTGAATTTTGTCATCGGATCTTTTGCAGAATGGATATAAAATATGTTTACAGTCTAACAGATTATTATTTATCTTAAAATTTTGCAAATAAGCTTTTAAGTTTCTCAAATATCAGCATCTTTAGCTAACAGTACAGCATAACCAGTATTATTATGATAGAAAAGTTCTGGTGGTAGAACCTACACCTACTGTAATATCTCTGTGGTATTAACTTACATGCAGCCCATAACTTTTGGGACTGTTTCTCCTCCGTTACATTTCCTCGCCATTTACCCTTAGCGTCGCGATTAGCCTCAGAAGCAAAAAAAAAGCGAAATCTTATATTTGTTCTTTTTATATCTCTGAAACCACCTATAGCTACTATAGAACTACATTTAATGAATTTTGCAGTCTTCCTGTTTGATCTGTTAAATAATCCAGTCAATAAAAATATACTTACATAGAAAAATCTGTTTTTCAGATACTTTAATCGGGTAATCTGCTTTTGCGTACTTCCTCAGAAATATACACAATCATAGTTCTTTATAAATTTAGCACCTGATATAGAATAAGTCGAAGTCTAGTTAGAGTTGGCCTGTAAGTGCTTCTGGTACAAGTAGTTACTTGAAAAAGCAAATATTGGGTGTATAAAACATAGCGTTCTTGTAAAACAGTAAAAATCAACCTCATTTCCTCGTAGCATTAGCTGTAAATGCTTCTTGCAGGTTAACAAAGCTCTGGCGTGTGGGCCTACATCACCTACAATCCTTTGTAAAGTTCGTGTTGTCCTATAAATTGTCGATATACATACTAAATCCCTAGTTACAGCCTAAGCTTTTAGTTTCAATCAGAGGATTTCAGTGTTCAAATAGTGATTGTAGCCTCGTATAATAAACCAAATGGAAATAACCCAAGTGTTGATGCACCCAAAAAACCAGTAATACTTCGAAAATACCTTGAAAAAGGCTATAACGCTAAATTATTCTTCTAGCATAGAAAAAAGTTTAGCAAATGGACCTATGGTCCATATAGTCAGTCGTCTGTGAACTTCGTCTTGTTCTGTGAATTGTCAATATATTGATAAATGGTTATATTTAAAAAAGAAAAGAAACAATGTTGGTAAGCGTCCAGTTATGGACCCATCGATAAAGGAATTTCAGTCTTTATAGACACACAATAATTTTCGTTACACTAAAAATTTGACCTCGTATAAAGGTAAATAGTCGAAATGATGAACGTTTCGTGTACATTATCCAGTAAGCCTTAGCTAGAAATACAATAACAGCGTTACAGACATAAAAATTAAGCAAGCTTTGATATTCTAGTGGCACATAATAAATATAAAATATCCTTTAAAATACTCTGACAAATAGTTGTGGGTTATCTGAGATCAAAATTTTCAAGCCCTCTCTCCTGCATAAATAGCTCTAGAATTCACTAAGCCTCAAAATAATATTGGGTACATAAAATAAAAAGCAGATGGAGAGTGATGCTGATCACATCATCTCCAAACAGCAAAAACAAAAGTATATGGATGGAGCCCTACCTGATATATTTAGGAAACTTTACCTAGTATAAAAGTAACAAAATACTCAGCAAACTCTAAAATAAACAAACTTTCCTACGTAGCAGGCGTAACCTGACCTAAATAAATACATATAGAAATACAGAACCAAAAATAGCATAGTGGAAATCAGTAAACCCTAATACCCTAATAATAATAATAATAATAATAATAATAATAATAATAATAATAAAAATAATAATATATTCTGTGGCTTACATTTTAGCTAAAAGTACTTTTCTTTAGTGTTTTTGAAAAGATTTAAATAAATACTAAACTCTAAGTTAAAAATTTGTAAATGTATATATAATACAAAACAAAATAAATAAAAATTAATACATACCCTGGAAAAAAATCAGTAAAAAAGTTGAAAACATCTCTTTGTGCATCCAAAATATAATAACAAATCCTTCCTGACTGGATTAAATTGTGTTATTTGAGTAATATTAAGCCTAAACTTGTAAAATAAAAGGGTAAAACTTGACGAAACACACTTCATGTGTACAAAATTTAATTCAAACCACATCTGAATTGTGTTATTTTAGTAAACTAGAGAATAATCCTGTAAACTTGGAAAAAATCTCTCTCTCTCTCTCTCTCTCTCTCTCTCTCTCTCTCTCTCTCTCTCTCTCTGTGTGTGTGTGTGTGTGTGTGTGTGCGTGTGTGTGTGTGTGTGGATGTGTGTGTGTGTGTGTGTGTGTGTGTGTCCAAACACGTTCAAATCGTGTTATTCGAGTAAATATTAGGCTAAACTTGGGAAATAAACAAATAAAAGTTGAGAACACACAGTTTGTGTGTCGAAAATATAACTAAAAGTATTTCCTGAATAGTATAAATAGTGTTATTTTGCTAAAAAAACAACATACAGTTGTAAAATAATAAATTAAAAGTTGAAAAAATGTCTTTGTGATTCCAAAATTTAATAAAAAATGTTGCCTGAATAGTACAAATAGTGTTATTTTGGTAAAAAATTAACATAAAGTTGTAAAATAATAAGTTAAAAGTTGAAAAAAATGTCTTTGTGAGTCCAAAATTTAATAACAAAATGTTGCCTGAATAGTACAAATAGTGTTATTTTGGTAAAAAAAATTAACATAAAGTTGTAAAATAATAAGTTAAAAGTTGAAAAAAATGTCTTTGTGAATCCAAAATTAATAAAAAAATGTTGCCTGAATAGTATAAATAGTGTTATTTTGGTAAAAAAATTAACATAAAGTTGTAAAATAATAACTTAAAAGTTGAAAAAATATCTTTGTGAGTCCAAAATTTAATAAAAAATGTTGCTGATTAGTACAAATAGTGTTATTTTGGTAAAAAATTAATATAAAGTTGTGAAATAAACAGATAGAAGTTGAAAAAAAAATGTCTTTGTGAGTCCAAAATTTAATAACAAAATGTTGCCTGAATAGTACAAATAGTGTTATTTTGGTAAAAAAAATTAACATAAAGTTGTAAAATAATAAATTAAAAGTTGAAAAAATGTCTTTGTAAGTCCAAAATTTAATAAAAAATGTTGCCTGAATAGTACAAATAGTGTTATTTGAGTAATAATAAAAATAAGCTGGGAAAATGTTTGACATAAAATCAAAGTTTGGTAAAAAATAAACTCAAAATTAAGTTAAATAGCACACAGTAACATAAATTTACTACCTAAATCAATAATCAAAGGGTCCTAGGTTCGTTACCCCGTTATAAAAGCAAATGGTGAAAACTGTAGGCCCCGTCCCTGATAGCTCTCCCTTCTTCATAGTACAGATAAAAAAAACCCTGCGCTAAAGCGGCCTGTGCGTTGGGGCAACCCTGAGCGGAATATTAATTGGCGGCGGAAACCGGTTCTACAAGCGACGAATAGCTTCAAAAATTTCACCCTTGCTGCGCATTCCAGACATCCTTTGTTGTCTGGATCAATCCCTCCCCTGCCCTACAGCGTTGCATAGCTCTCCCCTGTTCTTGCGTACTAGTTGACCTTGGAAAAAAAAAAAAACGGTTCTGAAAACCTACCGACGCGGTCTCTGATTGGTCAATCAGGTTCTTCCTTTGTTCTGACGTTCTGACGTCATTTGACCTTGACCGCACCTCTCCCAAATTCCTTTCTTGTCTACCCTCAGCGCGGAGCTCAAAGTCTTCTGTCTGGCGTGTTGCACCATCGTGTTTCATAACATGATGAAATACATTATTACATAGTACTAATTAATAATATTGCATATCGCGGGTTCGAGTACCGTGACCGTCCCCAATCGTACCATTAACACCTGTACCTACACCCATTACCACCATTCAAAGCGGTTCATAAACCATAAACTCTTATTTTCAATACTATAAACATTAATATTAACATTTTATACATTACATACTTTGCAGTAATAAATATAAAACCATATGCATAGCGTTTAGTACCTCTAATTACCTTCTATATACATATTTTTCATAAAATAAATAATTATATATTCATAAAAAAGTTATAAACATGCAAATACATAAATGTAAAGTATTCTAAGTACTTGCGAATAAATTCTAAGTACATGCAAATTAATTAAAACCCCTGCAAATTAGTTCTAAGTACGCGCAAATTAATTGCGAATATTAAACGCCCGAGGGCAGGCCTTGGCGTAGATATCAACTACTTACATAGTTCAATAAGACTGTAACGTGTGTCTGCTCTGAATGTTTACATTCTATGTCCACTTTCTTGGAGTGTAAGACGTATTGCAGATGTCATCGTGGACGTCCAGAAGGGGCCAAGAGCCTTTCTCTGAGAAGCAGATGTCAATCTAAAATTATGTATTTCACCATTTATTTTCATTTTACAGTAACTTATGTTAATTATTATAAGAGCGTTCCAGGAACATGGTAAGTTCAAACTGAAGGGGTGTTTTCTTTAGATAGCAACACTATTAAGGGGGAAATGTGCATAGTTTGTCGCCTCGCCCCCTTGTGGAAAAATACTTTGCTTGTCTCTCCCTGGAAAAAAAATCATCCGGTCGTCCATATTTCATTGGCCTTCCTTGAACAAGCCGTTCCTTTGGAATTTCCAAGCATGTCGTTGTTGGGCAAATCAAGCAAAAATGAAGCAAGTCACTGTTTTTTTTAATTTTTTTATTTTTATTGGCATATTATCAAAGATGTCTACTAAAAATTGATTGGTATTTGATGTAGTGGCTAAAACATGCATCCATGTTTCATTTTTCTTTACTTCCAACATCGCACCCTTTAAATTTCATTCTGCACTCCCCAGCACCTATAGATGATTAATCCTGGCGCCGCCGCTCCAGACATAGGCAAGCGCAGGCTAATATTCTTGGGGGTGCCTTAAGAGGAGTTCCAATTGCCTACCTGGACAATGCTAGCCTAATTGTGGTAAATTCATGTTCTTTTTTCACATACACTATTAGGTATATGAGGATGAAATTTTAGCATTATGGATTGTGAGCATTCGTTATCAATTTTTTCACAGGGTTTCTTATCATTCTGATGATATTTAAATTATATAAATAATGAAAGTAAACAACTGAAAATCAATATCGTTACAGAGTAACAAACTCGGACAAATGTAATACAATGCAAAGGCTATATATCTCGACAGGTAGGTTCAGTGTTTTTCTCCAATTTTCTAACGCTCATCACTTCATAAAATATAATATTATAACTGCTCACTTGATAACTAATATTCTGTGCGATTTATAAAGTGAAAACATCTTCTACGTGAGATTATTACAATAAAAGAAAGTTACATTGCTTTGTGCAGAGAGAGAGAGAGAGAGAGAGAATCCCACAAATTAAACGAAATAGCTTACTTTTTCAAAACACTGATATTATTCTAACTATATCAATGGTATTTTCGACATTTTATATTTTTGAAGACTCATTAGAGGGTGCCCAGACACCCCTGGCACCACTAGTGCGCACGCCTATGGTCACAGTTACAGGAATTTTGTAGCTTCGCTGCAGCTACAGCTACAACTGTTGTAGCTAGCTACAGTAGCTACGCAACAAGTAGCGCGCTACTTTCGACCACTGATTATAACCAATAGTTTGATTTTTATTAGCGAAAATCAGGGGCCGAGAGCGAGTGATAATTCTTGCTTACATTGAACTGCTTGTCGGCGAAAGTCCTGTTCCTTATACAGAGCGAGTGAGTCCTTCTGGCCACCATCTCCTCCAGAGTGGAGAAAGGTTTGGTCATGGTCTTCACCGCCAGGTGGGAAATGAGAACGGCGGAGAAGCTGTTGAAGATGACCAGCCCGAAGAGGAGCGACACGAGGGCCACTGTCCGGTGGGAAGATGACCTCGGGGTTATCTCGAGTCCTGGGGAAATCGGAATGCAACATTATTTGTCAAAATCATTGCGTGATGTAATGGTGCAGTGGGCCGTGTGAAAGTGGACAAATAAGGTAAATTCTATTTTTAATCAAAATATCACTTGTTATAGTATAAGGAATTAGAGGGAAAACTGTGCAGAATTTGGAATTATTAATTCAAACATTAGTTTCATGGCTTTTAAATAAGATATTGTCTCAAAAGCAATTACTTTCTATAGTAGAAGTGGTATTTTATGTCTGGTGTCTCCAATTAATTTAGTTTCATTATCATAAGAAAACTAAATTAATTCTAATTTCGTTCTAATTGTCTCATTGATTGCTCTGAAGTATCAAATTTCTTTCTGAAACAAACCTTAGTGTGAAGAATCTATTTGTGATCATCTTCATAGCCCTTGCGTTGTTCCGTATTCCTACAAAGTAAATAATGTGCATGGTGTCACACCCGTCACAGGCAAGATATGTTTACAGAAAAAAAACTATGTAGTAATATTTTTAGAAACTAGAAGCTTCTAAATGTCGAGTGAAAATAAAATAAAATTGTTTCAGTAAACCCATATATTTCACAGTTTTCTGAAAGACTGAGGAAGGTCCTTAAAAAAAAGTCTCAGAAGTGTCGCACCGGCACAATTACAAAAAAAAAGTATTTTCTGTAGCTGAAAATTGAGATGCGGAGAAATATTCTGAAATTAAATAACTTTCCATCAAGGAAAATGAAATGACATGAATTGAGAGTTACATATTTCAAGGTACTAAAAAATAATTTAAAAATGAATGTAAGATTGTCTGAATGTCACACCCGTCCCAAAGGAATTGCCCAGTGGCGAGTCGAGTGAAAATACTTCCCACGGCATTCTTACAATAAAGATGAGAATCATCATAAAAATAAAGTGGTCCAGGGCATTTGTAATCCAGTGGGTATTTGAATGAATGGAAGAAATGGCTACCGATGATACGTTGCTAGCACTGGCATACGCAGGGGGGTATGATGGAGCTAAAGCCCACTTCCATATTTTGAGGAAATGAAAAAGAACTCAAGGAAACCCTTAAGAAAATAAACGATTACAATGTTATTGTGGCCTGTGTGACGTCATAAATCAAAAGTGGCTGCCGCTTATAAAGAAGATCGATCACCACTCCTTTAAGAGCGCTTTCTGACAATTTCGTGGAGGCATTTTTTTATTCATAATTGAAAAACAATTAAAAAAAGGTTATCACAATTTTTCAAATCCTTCACTGTCATGGAGATATTTCCAGTGAAACTATTTCGTACACCTTTTACAAGAATTCTAAGTACTATCTTTCTGGAATACGAAGGGAAGGATTACTGCTATCGAAGTTCGATATCGATTGAATACCAATATCGAATCGATATATCGCTGTCAATCTCTGTTCCACGTAGTACACATTGGACTACAATCTTGCAGACTAACGAGGCTCTGGCAGCTGGACTCAGTAAAATCCTTTTTTTGGGTTCGTGGCATCTCCTGTCCATGCGTGTTTGTTCAAATCAGCACAGTGAATCTAGGGAAGCACATCTACATGAACATCACGATTAATACAATATAGTAGTGCAGGGGAATTTGTAATTCCGTAGGGTTTTGAAGGAAAAGAAGAAATTACAATCGGTGACACATTACTTCTGTCTTTTCTGCAATGTTGCCTCTGTGACGTCATAAATGCAGTATGACTATCGCTTCACGCGCTAAGAAATTATTTCGTATCCAGTTTTAAGGGGTGAACCTTTGGGAACGCAACCAAATGTCAACCTCTCTTCCACGTAGCATACCTTGGACCACTGGCGTACGCAGAGGGTGCTGATAGGGGTACAGCCCCTCCCGAAATTTTGAGAAAATCAAAATTTTCAAATGAAACCAATAAAGATCTCGGGAAAACCAAAGCAGTGACTGAAAAGGACCTTCGATTACAATTTTTTTGTCTTTGAACAGACCATATGGCAAATATTAAAAATGGTAAACGAAATATTTTATTGAAGAGGTTTTCTCGGGCAATCAGCCAGGGAATGAAGATGAGAGTGACGTTAACTATCGAAAGCTCGGAAGCATTTCCGGAAATCACCTGGCTGATTGCCCAAGAAAACCTCTTCAATATTCGCCGATAGGAAAGCTTCAAGAATTACTTGATTTTTTTTTTTAATCCTGAAACACCAGAACACAGATATTTGAATTTGAATTTTTATTACCCCATATAAACCATATACATTGATATTTGGAGAGTTTAGTACAGTTCAGACAAAAAAAATACAAAATTTCTATAATTTACAATTTAAGTATTCACTAACGCTATAATATTCCTAATTTAATAATAGTTTATTTCAATTTGTTTTTGAACCTTCTCACGTTTTCTGCTTTTATATCATTTGGTAGGTTATTGAAAATCTATCAAAATATGCTCAATCACGTAAAAATTTCCAAATATGTCTAAATATGCCCTTAACAAGCACATTAATTTAATTACTTTCTTCATAATATGAATTTCTATAAATTTAGGGAACAATGGCGTATTTAGGGGGTGCAGGTTCGAGCCCCTCTCCAAAAGATTTACTAAATACCAAGAACTAAAATTAAGTAATGAAAATACATTAATTTAACATTTGTTGTTTATTCGATGGCTATTTCCTCCGAACTTATTGGAAGACAAAGTTTATATTGGGATCATAACTTTGAATGAGATAAACCAAAGAAGATTTATGTGCACTACTACTCATAATAATATGCACATTAATCATGAACTTTTGTTTTTGTCAACTGGATCTAGCATTATGTTTTTGTTATTGAATAAATATTCAATATGTATTTTACATTAATTTTCTTAATTTTGGAGATTTAAACTATATGTAAGCTGAAGAATGAATACGTGTGCTGTTATTTCTATTCTTATACCGTCTTTTTACCTACTATTGTAATAAAAATACAATATCAATTAACATAATATTTAATTAATTTAATATAATAATAATAATAATTATTATTATTATTATCATCATCATCATCATCATCCACCACTTGGTGCGGACACCCCGAAATAAATTTCTAGATAAGTGCCTCTTAGGGAACATAGCCCAAAAAGACCATGAGTCATGAAAATCCTAGCCTTGCTAATAAACAAGTGACAGCTAATACACTAATTACCTTGACAAAATACGCATCGCAGCGCAGAAGAAACGAAGCTCTGTGATCTCTCCACTGTGTCCCCAGCTTCCAGCCGACACTCCATGGCGTACATTACCTTCCACATGAGAGAGAGGACCAGCAGTGAAACGGCTACGGACGCCCACAGGCAAGGGCTCATCGTGCGGATGTATGAGCTGGACGACGGGGCTCTGATGGGCGTTTTGTAGTAGATCTGGTACCTAAGAAGAAACCAACAATTATCTTGTGCAACTTTATTCACAACCAGGGGTACTTGAACGACTTGAAGGGGTACGCGATCAGCTCGGAAAAGAAATGTCGAGGAAACTTATTTTTGTTCTTTACTTTTTTTCAGCAACTCTGGAAAAACTCAATATTCTGACCAAGGAAGAAATTTATTTTATTATAAAACATAAACTAAACGTAGTAAAGAAATGATATATTTAAACACACGAGAGAAACAGGACATGACATAGAGTGGGATAAGGCTAAGCAGATAGGAAGGGAGAAGAGAATACTAGTGAGAAAATGGAAGGAGGCCAAGGAAATAGAGAAGAAAGGTGAAGAAGACACAATGAACTGGAATGGGGGACTGAAGTTAAACAAAGAATGGAAGAAGGTGTTAGAAAGAGTGGAAAGGACAAGAGAGAAAGAGGAGAGAAGAAGGAAGAAGAAGGAAGGAAAAAGAGCGTGAGATAAAGAGTCCAACCACATTCTAGATGGAAGAAAATATGTTTAGCCTTTTAGGTGAAAGTACAGTTGACAAGGGAAAGCCACCTGCTAGAATGTTCCAGAACTACTTCTAATAGTCTGGAGGGGAGTAATGTTTGTGTATATCGTCCTGTTTTGTATCTTGTTACATTTGTACTTGGTGCAGAGTCTAAAGAAGACCTTGCTAGAAGGTTGAAACGTTACGTTTAGTTTATGTTTTATAATAAAATAAATTTCTGCCTTGGTCAGCATATTGAGTTTTTCATATCATGGAAACAAGGCTTCATGGTGTTATAACTCTGGAAAATGTATATGAATATTAAAGTTCTTTTTTATATACTTCTTAGCATGCATATGTTTCACATTTTTATTCTTGTAACAAATCATAAGATTGTAAGCGTAGGAATACCCAGTAAAATTTTAAACGTAGGATTCTAGTGATTATTTGTTTACCATCTTTTCACATACAGCCTCAATGCCATTTTGCTCTATTGCCGATACGCGCCGCCAACATATCAAAAACGCCCAACCAATCAGGCAGCCACAAAAATTACCCAAAACCCAGTATTCGGAGAAAACCTATGGTGGTGGTACGACTAAAGGGTACAATGAGGAAAAAGTTTGAGAACCACTGTAAGTTTACGTCTACATACGTTGTCTACACGTAATCTACACGAAGATAACATTGACTTATAATTTACATAGTCTACTGTAGACAATGTAAACAACAGGGAAGAAATATACCTCAGTGCTCTTTAAAAGACAAAGTTATTTTTTCCCTTCAAAACGTCGAAAATTGTGCCTATAACCAACTTACGTAAGACCATCTGACGTGATCAAAGTTATAAAATTTTCAACAACGAGCGAGACGGGACTACCGGAAGAAAAACAAATGACAATCATAGGCGAAAACTGACATTATTTTCTACATTAACAAAAAGGAAGGGCAAAATTATTTTTTTTCGTCTAGTTACTGCATGCGTCTTTAAAGCATATCTTTCTACGCATGTGTGAAATAGTGGTAAGCAAAGCTTGTCCATTCTACGGACATCGCTTTTGTTTTAGGTGTGTCACGACAAATTTATTCTGCACATCAATGAATAATGAATTGTTTGATTTGTGACGTACGTACAAAGACGATAAATTTACCGGCACTGTATTGTGCATTAAACTTGTTTTTGTATTCACAAATGAGCAGTGTGTGTAATAACATTGTATTTGAACGTGAATAAATACTTAAAATACTTAATTCTGAATCGTGGCATAATTCACGCTCTCTATGTCCAGCTGCTGATGCTGATGCACGTGCCTTGCACGAAGAACGTCGACCGCCATGTTGTTTACATTGATTACGTCATCAATGTAGATTACATAGTTTACATAGTCTTCACGTAGAATGTAGACAATCGTTGTTTACGTATCACTGCTCACAACTTGTAAAATTTAAAACTCTATAAATCTTTCTTATGAGTAGTTGGTGAAGTTGGAAGTTGATGACCTAAAAATCTAAAAAATCAAAATTTCAAAAAATGAGCTAAAGATAATTTTCACTCTTTAAATGACTACTAATGTAGTTTTCTATATTTTTACTTCAAGGTTACATAACATACTCCGCAAGGTTTTCTGTGCAAGTCATTCACCTCCTTTCAGAGTTGACTTTGCACGATACAGTAGTCGGTCAGCATCTGAATATAAAGTTGTGTTTCGTGTGGATCACATTATGATTTTTTATGTTGTGACTAATTGTCCTTTAAAATCACAAATTAAAGCGATACTGGTAGCCAACAAGGAACCTAAAATTAGGCTTCACCCAGAATATTTTAAGTTTCCTGGAAGAGAAGTACATTTACCATAATTAATTATATTTAGCCCATTACTAAAGATTTCAGTTTTAAAAAAAATATTGTCCTTCTACATTGATTGCATTTACGTGGCCAACTTGCTAAAAAATACCATGCCAGGGAATTTAAATATGTAAGTTATGGTAGCAAATGTATTTGAAATTCACGAAACAACAGGTGAGGAGAAAAATTAACCTCAAAAATCGAAAAAAAAATGCAACTAAAGCGGCAAAAAATACTGAAAAATGACCTGAAAGCTAAAACAAAAAATGGCGGAAAATGCAAAAAGAAAGCAAAATAAGATCCATGTTTTCTGGTTCTAACTGAAGGATAACATAGCTACTACTATCAGGTTTATGTATTTACAGGGGTGCATTTTGCATACCAGGTTCTCATGATGGGCCCTGTGTAGGAGAAAGTATCCATCCCTGTGGTGGTGAAGATGATGGGCATCAGAACCACGTCAGCCACGTTCTTTCTCACAAGAGTCTTCACTTCGTCTCCGAAAGGTCTCGTGGTGTATGAAGTTCTGAAATGTCAAATTGTTTATCAATCACACAGAAAAACTCTAAAGTTACTGAATATGCTAGACAGTTCACTATCCTAGAAGTTCTATAGATTTCAAAACAACTATTGGCAGCGTAAGGGGTGCCCCTTCCGAAGGCACTCATCCTCATCTTGGTGGTAGAAAAGCGACGTATATAAAGTTAATGAATTAATGTGTTGTCTAGTGACGTATTAGGTTTCATTCACATCTACGCTCAAGCAACGCTTAGGTCGCATTCCGGTCAAATATTATTGAATTATTCTCAAATAGAAGCTATCACACCAAGCGATATCCAGGACGAGACATTATCTGGATATCCAGGACTGGATATCCCATAGATATCCTATGGTTATCCAGAGTTAGTATCAAGGACGGGATATCGTATGGACGTCTAATGAATATCCATAATATCCATGGATCTGATCTGGACATTTGTGGATATCCCACGGATATCCCTTGGAGATTTGTGCTGTATGGTAAGGTCCGCCGAGTTGACGATCCGGTCACAATTAATTGGAATGAATATTTGAGTCGAGCGAACCTCATGCAGATTCACAACTACAAAAAACTGTATTAATGTTTGAGTTTGTTTTTGAAGTCCACTTATTTGTATTTGTATTTTCCTTATGCGAGCTGTACGATGTACGCACTACATAAATTTTACTTTACACACACTTTCTCTTTCCTTGAAGTCATGTATTAATATTGTACCCTCTTTACGTTAATATACAGATATTAGACATAATAAGTATAGTTTAGCAATCCAAATATTGAACATGCAAATAAAGTTATGTGTGTGGTTCCTTTGGTGTCCAGTCTCTATATACACCTCTATTCCAATCTTTCACTTCCCACACAAACTCCCCCCCCCCTTGCACTATTTCTCGGGCTGCTTTTCACACTCCATTCTCCCCTCTTCTTTATGTGATAAGGGGTGTTTACACTTTACGTTACACTATAAAGATGGCTCGGTTTGAACATGATCACTAATTTCGCTGTCTTCTCTAATAGCTTTCACGGCCGTTCTCTTATTTCCCCCAGGCATTTCCCCACTTGCTGTCCCGCTTCTGTTGTCTTTATTCTATCGTTTACCACTTCTATCACCTCCCTCCCTGTTAAGTTTGTCATCCATTTGTCCCTTAGGTCACGTGTAGAAGGGCAGTTCAGGAGGATATGCTCGTCCGTCTCCTCTCCATCGCACATAGAACATATCGTTTCCCCATATTCGTTTCTCTTCCTTAATTGTTTCCATCCCCTAGTCTGAACCATGCCAGCGCGCCTCTTTCCTTTTTTCCCATAACATTAATATATTTTGCTTTCCCCCATTCTCTTACTCTTAACTGATCCCTGATTGAAGACTTCGTTTGGCAGTCTGCTGTTATTTCTTGTCTGTCTATGTCAAGCAATCTGTCTCTGATTTGGTTGTCTGTTGAAATGCCTACCTTTCTTCCCTCTTCCAATACCCAACCCATTCCGCTATTGTATAACAGATTCTTCACTTCCCAACCCCAGTTGTGAACGTTTTCCTCCCTTGTCTGTATTTCCAAACATTGTCCCCTCAGCGTAGTTTGGCCTTCTTGTGATAATCGCATCCAATATTTGACAACCCTCATCCGTGCTTGTACCGTGTCTCTGTTCAGGCCCAATTCCTTGAGGATCCCACAGTTGGCCGTACCTCTGCTTGCGCCCATTACCTTTTTATAGAATTCTGTTTGTGTGCCGGTTATTGTGTTGTCCCCCTTTAACCCCCCACAGTTCTACTCCATAATTTAATGTCCCTAATATTATTGATGAATAGAGGTTTTGAATGACCGGGAAAGGCATTTGAGGTGCGTTATTTATTGTCCTTATGACTTGTTCTATTTCATATTTTGTTTTGCTCTTATGTGGTTTGCCCAGCTGCCTGTCATGGAAAGTGTTGCCCCCAGTTACGTAAATCCCCCCGTATGTCCATGTTTTCTGTCCGCTAAACATATAGCCAATTTTGAAAGCCATAATGTTTATGTAATGTAATGTAATGTTTACTTTCATTATAGGTTGTTGCACCCCTCGTATATATAATCTATGCTCCTTTGTAAACCCTCTATTGTCTCGGACAAGATGACTATGTCGTCTGCATACATAAGGACTGGTATACTATGCACTCCTAAATATGGGATTGAATTCTGGTCCATTCTAATCTCATGTGCAACCCAATCTATGAACAGTGAGAATATGACTGGTGACAGGATGCATCCTTGTTTGAAACGGTACTCGCGACTGGACCTACAGTTAAAAGTGGGATCCGAACCTCTACCAGGTATCGAACCTGAAACCACAGCCATGTTTATAACCTGTGAGACAGAAGGCCACCGACTTCCTTGGCGGAGTGGTTAACACAGCGCGCTACAACGCCAGAAGTCCCGTGTTCGAATCCTAGCCTGGACATGTGTGTTCTTTGTGAGAACCTCTTCGTCAATTTCATCATAACATCACTCATGCTCATCTTCGCAGTTAGCCCAAAGTGGCAGAAAGGAGAAATAAAATAAACCAAACCCATCAATTATATACTCAGTCCCTCGAACATTGTTATGGAGATTTCAGACATGGGAATGTGGTTTCATGTCGTGAGCAGAATGTCGTTAGCGGTAAAGTGAATGCATCCCCTGAATGTGAAGCCATAGGAAGGGCGTAACGATAGTGTTGCAATATGCAGATATTAAACATCGGAACAAGAACACTCTCTAGGTAAGATTGTTTACCGTAGCCTGTGGAAACGTAGATGTGTAGCCACTTGAGATGTCAAACGATTTGACGAGAACTTTAAGTTGCAAAGCCATAGACCATGGCTCAAAAAACTCATAGAGTGATTTACTAAACTTTATCAAATTAGATTGTAAGGTGTATTATTTGTATTACATTCTGTGCTTACATTGAAACATATTGAAACAGAAAAAAATATTATTGCTCGTTGTAAACATCGGACAAAAGTTTTTATGGCACGTTATGTATAACAAGTATATTAATTTTATCACAATCCATAAACTGTACATGGATTTATTGATTATGAAGGAGAAAGCATCGCATATCAGGAAATGTGCATTCGTGTGCTAGATTTCGTGTGTTCAGTTTCTAAGAGATTTTCCTATTTGACTATTGCAAGACTAGCGCATAGATTTTCCATTCGCTTCAATGGTTAACTTCACCTATTACCGCCATTTCGTCATCACGTGGTAAACAAGCTATTGCCTCCTCCCTAACTAAACTCACGGTTTAATCTTGGTAAAATATTTCTTCTTCTTGTGCTCACAGCAATTAAATTTGTAACACTTATAACTTAAATACCCGCATCGTAATTTATTTCCTCATTGTACCGTCGTGCCGTTGCTATCGATAATACGAGATTGTTGATAAATTTACAATTTATTCAATTTCGTTCCAGGTTGACACACAGGTTAGTCTACTTGCCTTCTAATACTAGTTGACTGTGATACTCTAAACAGTGGACAGAATAAAAAAAAAAAAAACTTTCTAACTAAATAACCTACAACTATAATGTTATGTTCAGGACATTACAAATGTTAATATTAAATCAAGTTAACTAATATTGTGTATTATAAAAGTGTGGATTGTTACTTACTTAAAATGCAATGTTGTTCCCAAAGTTGTCCACAGTTCTCCAATATAGCCACCAACAACCATCTCCTCATCTGAGCCACTCTTCAAAATGTACGGAGGTAACTGAAAAATGTTTTAAGACAATATATAAGTATTAATACTTCTAGAAGACTGACAAGGGGTCCTGGCTTCGATCCACATTATTTTGTTTTTGTTTTGTTTTACAAAAAGTGAAACCTCTAAGAGATAGTTTCCTTGTCAATCTCATACCAGTTTTACTCATTTCTCTATTTTCTAGTTAAACATTTTTATATTAAACATATTTTATTTGAGATTGAGTTGGTGTTTTAAGTTCACTTTATATACAGAAAGGCTATTCGGGACTGGACCTACAGTTTAAAGTGGATCGGTTGGTTGTTTGGTTGAATTGGTATTTTAAGTCCACTTTATATACAGAAAGGCTAATCGGGACTGGACCTACAGTGTAAAGTGGAATCCGATCCACTATGTGACTCCTCCGGCTATCGAACCCAGGACCCCTTTATTACAAGGCGACGACGCTACCATCGGGGAGGCCATATTTTTTATTTAAGCATCCATGTCTGACCGGGAATCAAACCCGGGACCCCTGTCATCGTGACACGTTGTGCCAAAAAAAAGTGTGAACGTTAATAATAAAACAGAGTAACAATGCATTTTAGTACACTAACCGTACGAAATATAAACTGATAATGAGAAACAGTTGTGCTGGATATTCCAAATCTGGTGGATGGAGTAGAAAAATCTCTGTCCAAAGATGTAATAATAATAATAATAAATGAAATAAAATTAGTTTCGTATTATTAGTTTGCTATAGTTATTATTCCTTAATGATAATTATAAACATGATAATAATAATAATTATTATTTCTATTAAAGTTTTGTCAATTGCTTTACCCCCTCCCCTGCTACAAGAGTTTCTGGCGACGTCCATGTAAGTATGGCGAGTGTACAAGTGAGAATTTCATATCAGCATCTTACAGACTGTACCCGTAGGGGGGGAAGCTATCAGACCCTCATCTCTATTTTTCAACTGCGAATTTTTTTATAAAAAATTGAAAATAAATTTAATTGTTCTGTAGGGTGTTCCAAATATTTCTGTATTAATTTTATTCATAGAAACATAAATATAATGTAAACAGGAGGCAATATGAGCTTGGTGGGCCAATCAGGCGCCAACTTGAAATGTGTGTTATTCGAGACACTCATGCTAGTGACAGTGTACAATTGGCTGGTAATAATGCTAATTTTTGTAATTATTAAAATTAATGAACAACTGGACCTCCGTGGACCCCGGGTTCGAATCCCGATCTGCATGGATGTATGTGAGTGTCAATTCATCAATTCTACCATATCATCAATCATCCTTATCTTCGCTAATCAGCCAAAAGTGGCACAAAAAGGGAAGTAAAATAAAGCAAATCAATCAACTGCACTTCTATAAACAAGAAATAATTAATAGAAAATTATCATGCTTTTTATGAGTTTTAGTGAATGTTAAGAAATGTGTGCGAATGGAATAATTCGTTATTATTTTTTATTAATGATTGTGATTTTTGTAATTATCATAATTAATAAATAACGGTGTATATATAAAATCAATAAAGAAAGCAGTGATTCAATATCAAAATTGTTTTTTTCTTGAGTTTTAGTGAAAGAACTGTGGCCTTTTAAACCCATTCCCCTCAGGTTAAGGCGAGGAGGGACAATTTCCCCTTGGTCTTTCTCGCTGGGGCAGCTGCTGATCACTGTTGCCAACTTCGCTCTTTTGAAGCCAGATCTGGCTCTTTCGTGTACTCGTTTGACTGTGAACTGTGGCACCCGCCCTCTGCCCCACTATGATGCCACCACTGGCTCCGGCCCAAAAATAACCAACTTTTGCCATGAGTGTACATTTTGCACGTGACGTGATATTTGTATAGCTATAGGCTGCGTCACCCACCTTTTTTGTTTCCTCCCCATGTATTTTTATATATAGCGCTGTGGCTAAGATGAAGATGACAATTTTGTTATCCGGGAACTCTTTATTTTCGATTTTATATTAACATCATTGGATTATTGAGATGGGTGATGCCGCCAGATCTAGGCGGTGAAAACTAAGAAAGAATAAATTGCCATCACTTTAAAGCTAACGGTAATAGCAGCACCCTTACCCCTCTGACAACTAAAATTACCCTAGTAGGCACTTTATGCAGCCTTCGTTAATCTAGCTCCTTGAAAGTCCTCTTTAGCTATATTAATGGTGAAATTTAGCTCTATTATGCACATCAGGTTTGGCAACACTGCCAGGATTGCCGTAGGAGGCAAGGAGAAATGCTCTAGGCTTATGGGACCATTATTTTATTCGTTCTCTCGGGAATATCAAACATGCGATGACGTAGAAAAGTACATGGACGGAAAAAGGACACGTAGAACTATGTCATAGCAGTAGGAAAAGTCGAAACTCCCATTTGGTGAGCCGTAACTTGAAGTTGAAGTTGATGTCCCATAAGGAATACATGGGATTCGGTAAATACTAATTCATCATATTTTTCAAAAATCGTATAAGGCTTAATAACCAACTTAGGAAACCGCTTCCACTTCCCACATGGGGAGAAATTCATACTCTTCATTTCTGGCGGAGATCTTTTTAGTAGCATTGCTCATTCCGACGATATTGGAATAAATGCATGCCTGGTGCGTAATTGTCCCTCTTCGCCTTAAGTAAGTTTCTCGTACGGAACGGGTAAGCTAGGGTTAAACAGATTTTAAAGGGGAAACAACAACAATGACAACTTGAAATCAGTTTATTGTCCGTGTTAGAAAAATTGACAAAATGAGTGAATACGAGCTGTATCTCTTTTCTAAACACGCTACCAAAAGTTAAGCACGCGATGGTAAAATCAACAAAAATGGAAAAGTAAAGCTTTGATTAACACAAAATTGCACATGAAGGTAGCAAATGTCTTTATGCATTAAAGAAAACAAGAATTGTGTACAAAGATGAAAAAATATTTACTTTTCGTAAGCTATATGATGACGTCACATTTGGGTCATTAACATAATGATGTTTAAAGGCAAACAAACCAAACAAAACTTACAGTAACATGGTATGTGATCAAAACAAAACTTACATTAATATGGTATGTGACAACCCTGGACCTTCACACAAACTTTACAACGATTTTCCATGCTTTCAATGAGATGATCAAAAATCGCAGATGCGAGCAATGGCCATTCCTCCATTAGGGCAGTTTCCAACTCTCTGAGACTGACTGGAGGAGGTAAACGTGTAGAGACAGCACGCCCGAGGGCATCCCAAAGGTTTTCGATGTAATTAAGATCGGGGGAATACGCCGGCCACTCCGTACGAGAAATGCCCTCACTTTCCAGGTACTCGTCAACGATGTTGACTCGGTGGGGATGGGCATTATCGCCAATAAAGAGGAAATCAGGACCAACTGCTGCAGCGTAGAGTCTCACAATGGGGTCTAGGACTTCATCCCGATACCGCGCAGCCGTCACAGAACCGCCTTTAAAGATGTGCAGCTCGGTCCGATATCCCATTGAAATTCCAGCCCACACCATGACTCTGCCACCTCTGAAGGCGTGATGTTCGATGATGTTCTTGGCCTGATTGCGTGTGCCTCGTTCTCTCCAGACCCTTACGCGCTTATCATCTGATTCCAGGGCAAATCTGGATTCGTCCGTGAACAGGACGTTGCACCAATCGGAGACAGTCCAATTAACATGTTGACGACACCACTTTAATCTTGCTCTTCACTTCGTGTTTCGTCACATACACTTCCGGTTTCTCGAAATCGACGCACTAGTCGTAAAACAGTTGCTTGTGAGATACAGCAGAAGCAGGATATTTTTACTGGAAAACCTCTTGCACATAAGTGTGCAGTGGCAGCGATCGGGTTCCAAAACCGGGTTTGGGGGCAAAAGTGGCGAAAAGTGTGGGGGGGGGGAACAGCTGCCCCCCTAATCGCCGCCACTGAGTGTAAGAATGGATAGTAAAATACTCTTTAACAATGCACGCGCGCTGCTCCAAAGAATACGCCATACTGAATCAACCAGTCACTGTAGTGGCGAAGCGTGAGCGAAGAAAATTCAGGGTAGCCAGGGGCAACCTAGGATTCTCTCAAAAGTCCAATTTCGGTACAAAATCATGATTTAAGATTTTTCACGTAAATGTATGGACAATACATAGGCACATGTTGCGTGCGTCTGGTGACAAAATTTCGACCTGCAAGTGTTGCCAGCTACGGAAATATGTGCCAAAAATTGCACTGCACTTTTTCACTCAACCCATAAAATCGCCAGTCATAAATCCATCAAATACTGTATATGATCATTTTTGGTTGTAAATGACAGATTGGCATGGCATCACTCATTACACGACTAATTATGACTCTCCGATAATTTCTTACATAGTTTTCTCACTCAAAAGTGCATTTCTGGAAAAAATTTAACGCTGCCTTCCGCCAGTTATTAATTTATTTAATTTTCGGTATGGAATAAATTGATAATGTTAAGCATTGAAAAATATCTAAATGGATGAGGCTTTACAATTTAAAAAAACATGGTGTAAATATCTCTTACGGTTTTCATGATATAAATTTTCTAAGTTTGGGTTGCAACACTTTTGAAACACTGTAGTTAGTTTACACATTTAAACTGTAACCCGCTTTGTTATACCTCCCGTGAAGCATTGTTGAAACAACACTGGGATCGACAGGGACGTCGGAACAGGAGGGGGGCAGGGGGGCATCATGCCCCCGACTAATCATCGAGGGGGGCAATATGGTATTTTTGCCCCCAGTCGCGCCATAAAAAAGGTTATTTTTTTCTGCTTATTTTTGGTTCTGAATAAAATTTGAGAATTTTTTTTACATTCGTCAATGAACATGGGCTGAAGTTTTCGCTAACAGCAAGAACAAGAAAAGAAGTACTTGACTGACAGATCGCTAAGCAGATTTGGAATTTCAGTTTCGTCTTTTCAAAGCAAGTGCAAACGTGAATTGTCCCTCCTAGGAATTCCCTCTTCCTGTTTCCAGTTCCAACAGGTTTTCTACAGATACACTCGCTCGTAACAATGCTCCGGGGGGGGGGGGGGGGAAGAGGAACTATATTATATACTTACTTTGGGTCGGTGCACTCAGATAGGAACGGTGTGCAGTTCCGAAAGAGATCCAAGCGGACATATTTCCGCGAAACAGGTGTTGTGGAGGAACCAAATGTCAGTGAAGCGCACAGGAACCTAGGATTTGTGATGAGAATGTGTAGCCAGTTTAAGAAAAAAGAAACCTTTTTGCTACTTTACTACACATTTGTCAGATCAAAACTTGAATATGCCTCGGTCGTTTGGGACCCGTTATTTATAAAGGAAATCGAAAAAATAGAGAAACTCCAAAATAAATTCTTAAGGTATTTAGTATATAAATTAGATGGCATTTATCCAAAATTCACTTCGGGTGACATCTTACGCAACATGCTGAGTGTCCCGTCCCTTGAAAAAAGAAGACAGATGCACCAGTTAACATTCCTTTCGAAACTTGTCAATGGAAAAACAGACTCCTCCGCACTTCTCGCAAAAATAGACTTTTACGTTCCATACTCAAAATTAAGACCCAGAAATTACCTCTTTAAAATTTCACGCGGTAGAACCACGATGGCTGAAACTGATCCCATGAGGAGGATGTGCGCGTTGTACAATATAGTCTCCAATAATACCTGACATTGATCTATTTAGACCTAAAAGCAAACTTATTATGTGAACCCTGTATATAATAGCATTGTAACCAAATATGTTGTATACTTTATGACATACCACCCTTGTATTATATATTGTTGTTATGTAATGATTATTCTGTTCCGTCTTATACGTAGTTATTTTCTCCTTGTCTTTGTTGTTTTCTCTTACCAATTCTTAATTACTTGTTTTGTCAATATGTATGTAAACTGAACTCAGTTAACCTCAAAACACTGTAACTGGGCATTTGCCTGTAGTGTTTAATAAATAAATAAATAAATATCCTATGAAGAATTCCTTGCCTCACTCTCTCTGTATTCCTCCTGCTGTTGCATGTCCACAACCCTCTTGTACGGAAAGCTTTGTCCAGATGGGCGTTTCGGAAGATGGTTGAGTTTTCCCTCGTTACTTTTCAGTTGAAGTTTGAGTAGAGTAGTGTCCCCGGTTCTAAGCCCGAAAATGAGGCTCGGTGAGGCTCGCCTTAATGGATTTCTCTCGTAAGGCATGAGCCTCATTTTCTCACAGTGTTGCCAACTCCTCACTCAAAAAAATCACCGAGGGTTTTTTTTGGGTCTAACCTAGCCTAAAGCAAGGAACTGGCAATACTGCTTGAGGCTTGTCTTAATGGTTTACTCTTGTAAGGCATAAGCTCTATTTTCTCGCAGTGTGGTCAACATCCTACTTGAAAAAATCACCAAGGTTTTTTTTTTTGGGTCTAACCTAACCTAAAGCAAGGAGCTGGCAACACTGCTTGAGGCTTGTCTTAATGGTTTACTCTTGTAAGGCATAAGCTCTATTTTCTTGCAGTGTGGTCAACATCTTACTTGAAAAAATCACCAAGGTTTTTTTTTGTTTTTGGGTCTAATCTAACCTAAAGCAAGGAGCTGGCAACACTGCTTGAGGCTTGCCTTGCAGTGTTGCTAATATTTTACTCGAAAAGTTACCAAGGTTTTTATCTTGGTCTAATCTAACCTAAAGCAAGGAGCTGGCAATACTGCTTGAGGCTTGCCTTACAGTGCATAAAGCAATTTGCCAACCTATTGGTATTTTTGCTATAGTTTTTTTACAAAAAAAAGAGAGGAGAGAGAGAGAGGGGAAGAGTTAAACAACCGACAATGTTGCTAATATTTACCTACAGGAGCTGGCAATACTGCTTGAGGCTTGCCTTACAGTGCATAAAGCAATTTGCCTACTGGTTTGCCATAGCTTTTTACAAAAAAAAAAAAAAAGAGGAGAAAAAGAGAGAGGGAATAGTTAAACAACCGACAGTATTATCAACACCTACCTACAGCTTTTTTTTCTTACTTGGCAAGGGCTATCTTGCTTGAGACTTAACTAATTTATATACTGACGTAACATACACACACTGGGCAATAGAGCCGACAACAAACACACACAGCCGTAAAAGAGAGAGAGGGGTGGATGGATGGATGGCAACACAGTATGTGTGTGCGTGTGTGTGTATAATATGTAGTATTATTAACTAGATTGTGTTGGCAACCCATCTGCAACTAAAAAAAAGATAGAGATACCAATATTGCTGTAAGATAAAGAAAGAGAGACCTATTGTGATCTTTGTAAACCTCTCTCGGGGGAAACACGATGTGCTATGCACACGTGCGCGCGCTGGCGCTTCTTATTATTTTCGTATTGTGATGCAAACACATTTAGAAAAAACTACAATTTTGTTCCCTCTCCTCTCTATGTGTACTATCAATGTTGATGCAATGATACAAATTCAACAATACATAGATCTTGGGACGATGGGTGTTAACTTCCTGCCCTACTGATGTATACAATACACATGATGCTATCTGTACAGCAGGTTGTTAGAGATGCATTTACCCGGCTACCAATACTACGGACCGGGTACCAAACTTGAGAAAAGATTGGAGAGATGAATTTTTGATACGTCAGGCTATTCCCAGTCGAACCGATACAAAATCCTGGCTTGCAACAAGAAGGTACTTGGCAAATTTAAAGATGAGAAGGACGGAGATGTTGGTACACCAAGCTGTCTGTGTCTGTGTAGAGGAGCGAGATATTGTGGTTGTGGAAAGCCGAAATCGACTCGCTACTATTTATCAAATGTATTAAGCCTGTGGCGAAAGCGAACCAGTCTGTTTTCTAGTGTTTGTTAGAGGATTTTCCTCTTACTTCGGAGGGCTTATGCGATGTGCATAATTTTTTGGAGAATGTGCAAGCCCAAATTATTTCCATCCTCGGCGATGCGCTATAATATATGTTAACCTCACTGGCAGTGTTGCCAACTTGCTCTACAAAACACTAAACTTGCTGAAATGGTGCTTGCTGAAATAGTGCTTGCTAAAAATGTGTGCTCGGGGTCAGTTCTCGGAGAGAGGTTAATTTAACCTAATTTTTTTTTTGTATGAAGCAAACATATCCTATTTTTTCTTCCCCGGCATGCTTTATGTTTGCGTAGGGGGTAAAGAAAAAGGGTTTTGCTTTACTAATGCTAAAATTGGTTTGCTCGAAACGAATTGCTAAATATAAAATAAAATAACAATGCCTATGAACTTGTTTGGCTTTAGGAAGCAGGCTATGGAGGCATCCACCCAAAGTGTACTGTCGCCACCTGCAAGCTGGGACCTGTTACTCTTCCTATTATCTAAACTCAACGGTTTGTTGATTATATACTTGAATAGCATCCTGACCTAGTATGACGAGGATGTGGGCAAGATTTTCTACATATTCAACAATAACTTGAATTATTGCTTCACAAACTTTTTGTTTTTTAAACATATGATATTTCACAAGCGAGGCTAACCTTCAAGTTACAAGTTGACGGCGTAATCTTCTATAAGATGATAAGTATGCAATAAGATGAAGAAGATACTAACTGGCAATAGCGGTGTCAATGTTTCCAACTCTCTACCTCTCTCTCACTGGGCCTCCTCCCCTATGGTGCAGTGGTAGTCTTGTATTCAAGGGTTCGATATTTGCACAAGTGGTTTTTGAAACTGTAGGTCTAGCCCTGATTAGTTTTACTTACAGGGGGCTCTTGTAATGCCATGGGGGGCGAAAAAAACATGCATACTTCTGTTTTTCCATATGTATGTATGTATGTAATGCAATTTGTGTGGGGGGCCAAAATTTTGAATTTATGGCTTAATTAATCTGCATGAATACTTAATGTTTGATTTTTTTTATTTCTAGTTCGACATGAGATACACACAATTTTTATTTTTTTAAAGTACAGTTAATATTACCTAGTTTGGGTTAAGCTGTAACATACAACTAGCGATCAACATGACTACCTGACACACAGACAGAGAGAGTGTGAGTAAATTCAAAGTGTGATCTATTGTGAACTAAACTAATCTTACTTACCTACCCACATATAGTTTTACAGGTAACTCAAAAAGCAGAAAGTAGTACATAGCATGACAGGTCGATCTATCGTAAACTAAACTAACCTCACTCGCCCACTCACATATAGCCTTACAGGTAACTCAAAGGTAGAAAGGCAGCTATATTACTTGTAAGGGCCAACACACAAGATCTATTGCAAAACTAAATTAACCTACGACATAAGCCATGGATACATCTTCCAGATAGGGTATAAACAACTCATCTTTTGCAATTGTATAACGAGGAAAATTAACCTACAGCTGGCAACACTGTTTAAGTTGCTTTCGACGAGCCAAACTTATATTTTGCAAATAGGCTAAAGCTAATCTTCTACAGCTAGAAGCTTGAAACATATACCCTCGCAGATTATGCCAACTTATCTTATGTAAAAATATTACCTAGTATGGTTAAGCTGTGACATACAACTAACGATCGACACGACCACCTGACACACATACGGAGAGAGTGAGACAGCTTATACGCAATATATTCCTACACATGTACTGGGTTTAAAAGGTAACTTGCAACAACTATTTCACTTACTCTCTATCAAAATCTCCTAACCACATGTTTTTGATACTTGCAACCCGATTATTTTATTTGTGCATGATGCCTGCATTTGGAATATTTAATTTTTGGCATACGGTATTTTGCGTGCTCCAGTAATCTTGTGCTCGATTCACGGAAGCTATGACGTGTATTTCCTGTTTCGCGAACATGCGAGAATTTTTCACAATAGATAATATATTGCAAGAGCGAGTTGTTTGTGTATATAAATCTAGTTTTGGAAATGGACATGAATATAATGTCAAAAATTATTGCATAACTTAAAAATATTGATATTTATTGCACTAGCAAAGGTAAATGTGGAATGCCCTGGCCCCTCAGCTGTTAGGTTAAACACTATAAAAATTTTATTACTGATAGCAAGCATTCTCATATCGACAAAACAGATCTAGTAATGAGCTGTCTTGCAAGTCTCCCGAGTGAAGGAATATGATGCCACTATAAACTGTAAACAAGATATGCAATCCCTCGCATGAGATGTACGAGGCTTATGAACCTCGACCTATAGAGTTGTACAATGGATGTTTTTTTAAGCATAGCGGTGTGTTTTTGCTTATTTCAATGTCATCGAGCGGGCATGTAAAGAAGGGGAGAGAAAAAAAAAGAGGAGGAGGGCTTATAACGGATAATTCATATTTTGATTTCAATATTTTTGCTAGTCACGATTCACCTGCTATCTAGAAGGACACTGGACGATGGCTAAAAGCGAGTGAAGGAGAGAAATGTTATTATTTTTATTTTTTTGATTGTGTGTGATGAAATAGTTTTAGATAATAATAGTAGGCTAATAGAATTGTAGAAAACGGCTGTATTGTGATGCGAGGCTGAAAGCAATTTCGAAAGCAGTCTCGGGCATCTTCGCGTTCAGTCAACAAGGAAAATGCACATGGAGGGCGCAACGGTATTGTCTGTGGATGGTTTTTCTGAATAAACATACATATCAGTTTTTACAGTCTCCAGATGGGACCGGAGCTTTTGTTTTGGTTGGACAAGGGGGTTCAGATAAATGCATGGACATCAAAATAAAAGAAAAAAATTTACTCCACTGCTCACATGTATTGAGTCTTCTAATAACACACCTCGCGGGGCGTACCTACATGTATGCAAAATATAGTTAATGTCTTATTTCTCGAACCTGTGGTTTGTAGATTTGTTTTTGTTGGCAACAGAAACAGAAAAAATGGCACTATGTTATTGTATACTGATATGGGTGTACTGTAATTATAACAATTTTCTAGTTAAAAATCTATGTCGAAAAGCAATGTTGGGTGACTTGTCTGTGTTGGGTCTTATTAACAACTTCACAGCTGTACCTGCACAACTCATCGACTACAAGGCAACAATGTTAGGAAATGTGTGCATGGCTCCGAGAATACAATTTAAAATTACTAATGTGGCATGAACCCCCTCCACTTGTGTGTATTTGAATATGCGAAAATTAGACATTTTGAATAATCGAGGAGAACAATCACAAAAACAGCTTGCACCGGTATGACGTGTTAATCTACAAAAGCCAAGTGTGAACGGAGATCACTACGAAAATTGGGAAAAAAGAAAAAAGCGAGGCTATTTTGGCTAATGGCAACAATGAGGATGAATAATGGTTGTTTTGATAAAATTGACGAAGTCAATATGCCTAGCCTAAAATAAAATTCAACAATTAATGTTAAATATTTGCCACTCTGAAATGACGACGGCTATCATCATAACATGACTTGTTTCTAACCTGTCTATATTGCCCCTCTCTCTTCCTCTCCATAAATTTGATTCGAAAAGCATAATTATTCCAGTTCTTGAATAAGACTCGCATATGCCCTCAGAAAAAACAAGAGAAGAAATAAATAAATCAAGTCATGTATATTTTTCATCCCTGAATTTTCTTCCACAACACTGCACGAAGCCTCGAGTTTCGGATATTGTTGTTGTGCGACAGGATAGGATAGATGAACTGTATGTTTACCGAGGACCAGATGTAATCAAATATTTTTTTGAAAAGATAGTTGAAGAGGTTGAGACTATTGGCAGCCTCTTACGCGAATCGAAACCAAATGCTCCCATTATCCAGCGATGAACTTCAATCTCACAATAACATTGAAACGTGTTCGGTGTGCGATTAAAAGGTTTCACCGACGAGAACCGGAAAGTAATTTCATCATAATCATTTCACCACAAACTACATCGGTGGAATCTGTAACATAATGTATTCATGTATGTGTTTAATAATCATATATCACTTACTAGAACAATTTTCATATTGTTTTCACTACGTGAGATGATATTTTATTTATATTTACGATAAAATAGAGGTTTGGGTGTAATAACAGTTTTTATTAATTAATTTAGAGATGTATTTTTTATTTGTTGAGTTAATGATTAGGTTAATTTGTTATTTCTCGCGAAAAAAAAAGAGGGAACCACAGCTGAAAGAAAATACACAACTTGTATTATTGAGGTCAAGAGTTTGTTTTAACATCACTTTT
>NW_028143776.1:0-40000 GCF_977018435.1 Lepisma saccharinum
TTTTTGCTATGGCAGCTGATCCCCCAGCCAAGCTCCCTACAGCCCCGAGAGCAGCTAAGATGGCAGGGATGGTAAATATGAATCCCCCTGTATGCAATTTTTTTCTTGATTGCTGTAATTTTTTTAATTGGGGGGTACTAAGCAACAATTTCATACCATGTCCCTTTGCAATACAAGAGCTTTTTTTCTTGCGCTGCTTTTTGGTCAAGAGACTGTCAATAGTTTTAAGAGATTTGAGACCTGCATAAGGTATCTGATACATAACACCCTTGGCCTTCATTGTAGGTTTATTATATACCTATTCACAACCCCCACCCCAGTTTTTG
Organism: Lepisma saccharinum; assembly: GCF_977018435.1. NCBI lineage: Eukaryota > Metazoa > Arthropoda > Insecta > Zygentoma > Lepismatidae > Lepisma > Lepisma saccharinum. The sequence goes on from NW_028143776.1 coordinate 327, forward strand.
TTTGGTGCTCATAGCTATGGTGGTTCCCAATGCTGATATTCTCTCACTTAAAGAAGCATCTTTGCTTACAAATCTACCAAATGCAGCCTCTTCTAATTTCTTGTCTGCAACATGTCTCTTGTCAAGATCAGTATGTGTGTTGTATGCTATGTCATGGTCTCTGCAAGCAGCATCTAGGGGATTAACACCAGGATCCCCTCTGTTTAATCTATGGTCCAATTTTGTGCCTGGACCACAATACTGATAGCCTGGAATATGTAGTTCAAATGGCAACTTGTTTATAATGTCATTAACAAGGCCCCGACCCTCAGAAATATTCCAAAATTTAGGTGGTAGAGTATTAATAATTTTTATGAGATATCCAATCCCCTTAGGGTCATTTACTATAAAATTAGACAATTTTGTGCTTATCATGTCCATAATTCCAACCTTTTCATTGTAAAAATTGTGGTTGCCAGCATTTTCCTCCCCAGCTATCACCAGCAACCTATCTACAAGTTTCCTGACATCATCAACCCACACAAATTCTTTAGGCAGGGTGTTGTATTGTTTGATTCCACTGCCAGTCTTGATCTGTGACCATATGGGTTTGATTAAATTATTGTATTTTGCTCCACTGCTCGACTTAACCCTTTTTTGTGTGGGATCATTGTTCTGGTATAGAGCATCTGATTTTATTAATATTTCTTTGTAATGCTCATAATCTTGATCTGTATAGCTGCCAGGCCTTTTCCTAGTCATCAGTTCCCACAACCCAGGTGTGCCGGTGTACTTAACAAAAGCACCTTTTTCTCCGAGACGAGATTCTGAATATACAATCAGATCATCCCCCATAAAAGTTACTCTGAAATTGCCAATTCTATGAATGATGCTCCCATCAAGCTCTGTGTCGGCATATAAGCCAAACACCTCATCTTTGTTGTCTTTAGGTGTGCTTAAATATTTTTGAGCAAGAGGACCCAATTCAATAGGATCCTGAGTAGCTTCAATTCTTCGAGGAGCAACAGGACTAGGTGTATGAATACTGGAAAGTGGGGTGAATGGATAATCTAATATGTTCCTAGCAGCTACAGGTACAAGCTCTGTGATCAAATCTTGATTTTGCTCTGTAACAGTTTTGATATTCTTACCTAAATTATTAATAGCATCAATTACAGGCTGTTCTGTTTGTTTGTGTTTTTCATAAATTCCTCGGTTCTCTGATTTCCATCCCTTAAATCTTTTTACAAGATAATCTCTTAACTTAAGATCATCAATGACTGGTCGTTTCATGGTTATTTATATATGTTTCAACGTCTAGAAAATCGTTAATTTTATTTCTGTATTTGCCAGTATTGGGTGTTCTTGTCATATCAATTGTGACAAACCCATAACTGTCCTGGTTCCAGCACCTGCTGCAAAACTTGGAAAAATTATTGTAGCTCAAGTCCCCACCTACATATTCATCATGTATGTGTTTGAGGTTCGTATGATCCTGATGAAACACGCATATAAAATTGCTGTTGTCTCGGATCAGCTGCTTCGGTATTTTAGAAAAAGTCTGTGCCAGGTAGAAGCAATCAATGTTTTTGTGTCGGCCCTGTGTAAAGAAATTTCTAACCTTGTTTTGATTATCCAGTATAACATCATCAAACACAACAACAGAATTATCGAGACATTCATGAAGTGGCTTAACATCTGGTTCAAAAGTGGCAATATCCAATCCATCATATAGCTTCATCAGCTGCTGATATTTTAATTGTTCCAAGCTCTTAGAGAAGACATACAAGTGCCTGTTTTTCCAGTCTAACCAGTTGGGGGCCAATAAAAAATTATCAACCATTAGTGTAGTTTTACCACAAGCAGATGGCCCGACAATAAGACATCTAATATTTTCGGGCAGCAAGTTGCCATTTCTCTTAATCTGCTGTTCAGGTTCTGGCAGCCTTTTTATAACATCCCAGGTGCTCATATTATCACTTTGTCTGCATCGATCCAGCTGTTTTCCGGATGACCCAGCCATTTGACAAGTAACTTGTTGCCTTTTCTGCGGATGATTTTTTCTATGAGATACGTGTCGGGCTGTTTAGTTTTGCTGAGCTCTTGTTCATAGAACCTGCCTTTGAGAATTTCTCCTCGGTGATCTTTTATTATATATGTGTTAAGGGTCCCGGGTTTAACTTGAACTACTGTAAATAATTCGGTGCTCCAGTTTCTCGTAAAGCCTCTCTTGAATAAGTGCTTATATTTGCTGATTCTTACTTGGTCACCCACCCTGTATTTGGCCCTTCTTGTTGTTGGCTGGTATCTAGGATGATAAACAGTCCTGATCAATTTTTGCTCATCAGATGAAGTTACTTCAGAGGGTTTCATGTTGATTGTGGAATGGACCGAGTTGTTATATTTATGTAGAAGTTCTGGAAGAATATTAATCCATTTATAATTACCTTGAAGTGTAAATTGTTTATACATAAGATTTTTTAAGGTTCTGTTGAATCTCTCTACAATTGAGGCTTTGAGATCACTGTAACTCGAGTAATGCTTTATTGACTGGCTTTTAATAAATTGTTGGAACACAGAATTATAAAATTCTTTGCCATTATCTGTTTGCAAATAGCGCGGTGATCTTCCACTCTGATTGATGATTGTCCTGAGGGCTTCTGTAACACATTTTCCAGTCTTGGATTTGAGTGGCACAGCCCAGGCAAATTTTGAAAATGTGTCTATTACAGTGAGTAGATACTTGTAGCCCTTGTTGATTTTGTCTAAGTTTTTCAACTGCCCACTTGCCATTTCAATCAAGTCGCTCTGCCATAAATCATCTATGCCCTTTGTGACTACTGGGAGTCTCTTAAAATTATGTCTGGCTTGTCTGTGTAATTCATCAACAATAATTTCTCTAGACATAATATGTAAACAAAAATATTGCAACTATGGGGTGTTCAGCAGCTGATACTGCAGGATTTTCTAAATATAATTTGTCCCCTATTTGTATTTTAAATTCCAAAGTGCCATCATCTTCAACATAGGCTGTTTCTAATGTATTGGGGTCTGTAAAATCCTCCAACTCTACACTGGTGATTTTTACTTTGTTATCAGCATTTGTTATTGATAAGGTGGGGTAGTGGTGTGCCTGTGGCTGATGCCAATATTTGATCTTGATTGGTCTAAGTGTGCCCCCAACAAAAAACTGGTAATAAAATTGTGCAGGGGACAGCATATATATTTTGCCACCTGGTGTAAATGGTGAATCATATTCTTTGTTGGGGATGCTGTACAATTCAAGAATTACTGTATGTTTTGGATTCTCGATTATGCCTGTTATTTCTTTTTCTGCTGTAAGCAATCTGCTTGTTACAGATTCAAGATGCTCATTGATGGTTCTAACAACATCATCATGGCCTGGCTTGATTTTTACGTCCACAACAAGTTTCTTGTATTGTTGCACAATCTCTTGAAGCTGGGTGGCAAAAACAGACAGAGCATTTGCTTGATTGGATTCCATGGTCCCTAGCTGTTGCTTGATATTAGCTACAATTTGTTGCAAATTTTCAACAACTGCCAATTTTGAATTTTGAGCAGTAAGATCATGGACCTGTCTTCTGATATCCTCAAACAGGGCATGCAGTTCATTAATATGTTGATTAGTTGGAAGAGTGGCCACTGTCTGAGTGAGATGTTTGATCTCTGTCTGGATATTCTTGATATCTTCTGATTTCAATATGCGATTCACTGCCCTCTTAATATTTTTAAGTTCCTGTGATGTAGGGAGATTTGATACTGTATTCTGCAAAGATTCAAGTGCCAATTTCACATTGTTTAATTCAGAAGCATCAGCCACATTTTGCATAGCATTTTGGAGCAGGGCTATATCTGCCTGAGTGGGTGTGGATTGTTGTAAAATTTCAAGTTTTGTTTGAATATCATCGATCAAGTGATGAAAATGAGATAGTTCAGATTCAGTGTTGAGGTTTTCAAGCTTTGTGATTTGTTGCTGGACACTGACAAGTGTGTCTACAATACCGGGCAGGCGAGTTTCTTGTACATTTGCCAAATCACTTTGCACTGCTGCTATTGTACCTTCAAGATGGGTTATGGTACTTTGAATTTTTCCAAAATCTTCATATGTTTCAAGTTGCAGCTTAATGTTGGCAACACTCCGAGTTATTGCATTCAAAGCATCAGAAGATGGCAAATTGTTCATAAAATTTTCAAGTGTCTCAATTTTTTCTTTAACCTCGGCTATGGCATTGTGCAGAGGGTCCAGGTTAGGTATCTGGAGTGATTGAATCTGTTCTTTTAGAGTGGAAATCACTAGATCAAAATCTTCTTGTGATTTTATGCTTTTGACAATTGTTTGGAGCTGTGTCTGGACATTATTTATCTGCTCTTCCAATTGTTGTTTCAATTGCTCAGAGTTGTTAGCCTGGGTCTTAAATTTGGCTTGAAGAGCTGCTACAGCTTCTTCCAAACTTTGAAAATTATCTAATGTTGCCAAATCAGTATATTTCTGAAGCAATAACTTGAGTTCGGAATCAATTTTAAGAAGAGGGTCCATGCATTGTGATTGTAAATTTGTAATCTCTAATTGAAGACTGGCATTGAGTGTGGTTTGTAAAGCTTGTAAATCACTTCTTAATTTCTTGACTCTGACATCAAGCATCAGAATCTCATCACTGTGATCTTCATGTCTTGTATGGCCAAATATATCATTAGGCATTTTGTTTTACTGGTTATTTATTATAGAGTATCTGATTCTTAATTCTATAAAAAAGGGTATAAGCTTGTCATATGATCCCGGGACCTCAATATATAAGCAGTCACCAGCAGAAACAGTATAAACAGTGCCAGAAATCATGTTTGAGTGCTTAATTCTATAAATATTTCTCCCTACTGAAATCTTGACATCACCCTCAGGGGTTGTAATAAATTGCAATTGCCCACCTACAGGTAATTGGTAATGATTTAAATTATTGTTAAATATGTACAATGTTTTGCCTGTTTCTTCATCATTATCTGTAAGTATGCTGTTCAGATGAATAATTAACAAGCCACTCAGTTTAGACATTACAGATTGTAAATCAGGAGAAGGTTGTGGTGTGGGCAGGTCCATAATAGCCTGTTTTTTGAACCCAAATAAGTTCATAGGCATGTTTATTTATTTCAAATCATGCTCTGTAATTGGGCATTGTTTGCCACTTTTCAAATCACAATGCCCCCAAGGTAGAGTATGTATGCAACATGATAAAATGCATCTCTTGTCATCATGTGGGTCCAGGGCCACTTTTGTTACAATATTGCTAGTCAGCAAGTGATTCTCACTCTGAATTCTATTTTCTGATGTTCTGATTGAATTCTGGGATTTGATGCAATTTTTATAATCTTCAAATACAAGCTCTTTTTCAACAGTAACTCTGCCAATGCCCTTGGCCTTTTTGACAACAGCACTACATGTTTTAAAACTGTACATCTTGGCACTTAACCCAGCAAATTCCACAATAACATCACCAAGTGTCTCATCTTTTAACTTGCCAGGCACCTTTTTGTTGTGGGGTTGAACTAATGTATGTTCACTGGTATCAAAGTATTGAAACAATTCAGGCTGTGACATATCTTGATAAACATCTTCTGTTTGAATATCAAGAATAAAACTATCCGTGTCCATGTACAATAATTTTACACGATCACCATAAAAAGGTTTCAGCACATCATAATATAATATTAACATATGTAATTTGGACAATTCCAATATCACAGCCAATACATAAATAGGTTTATCAAATTTGATCTTTGTTTTCATCATGTTGAAAAGTGCCATGTGCTCATCATAAATTCTTCTATAATTGAAGTTGGGCTTTGCAACCAATTTTTTGCTCCGGCTGGGGTCAGTAATTATTTTAACATCGGTATGTTTTCTGACATTTTCAATTGTTTTGCCATATACTGAATTCACCATCAATTTAAACAAGCCCTTATCAAATTGGCTCTTTGCAGATGTTCGAAGCTCCGTGTTTGTTTCAATATATGGTTTCAACCATCTTGAGTGCCTGAACCTTAAGACTTTGCCAACTTTGGTCACTTGGACACCATGTTTCATCAGGAACTGGAGGTTTTTGTAATATATGACATATCCCTGTTTCGGCTCCAGAGTCATCATGAGCTTCTTCTGTTTAGAGCCAGGTGAGCACTTAACCTCGGGAATTGGGGACAGATCAGAAAATTTGTTATGCAAATGATCTGGAAATATCTGATCAACCTCTAAGAAGAGGCCATATTCACTGTCATCAAAATTCTGAAGATCTTCAATATTGAAATCTTCAACCCACTCAAGCCCTGCATATGGCAGTTTTTGCATCATGGCATGACCATAGAGGTTGTTTGCATCTACATACAGTATATAATTTGATGGCCGTGCTGGATCATAATCAGGCATATATTTATTATTTGCTCTGGCATATCTCTGAGAACATTGCACCATCCCTCCTCTTATACATTTCTCCATAAACAGATACTTATCTTGATCGTGGATCAGATCCAATTGCTTTTTGGTATTGAAAAACATTGCAGACCATGCTAGGCCCGGGGCACTGAAAAAATACACTGGGTCCAGTCCATAATTTTGCATAGAAGATTTTCTGAATGTCTGTATTACATCGGCTGAGATGGTCACATCAAGTTTCAAATAAGCCATGTGATAATCACGAAATGTCTTGCATTTTAAACTCTTCCACATCAATTTGGCATGGTGATAATCTTCATCAGTGATTCCAGATCCTCTGATTTTGCTGTAAAATGCTTCTTGCGGTGGCAGGGAACACTCATCAAATTTAGAAAAATCTGTAACATAGTCATATGGATATACACCCTTCCGCCTAATTAATTTCAGGTCCAGATTTGGAAACATTGCACGTGTGATTTTTAATTGATCATCAGATAATTGAGAGGCCAGTGTAGCCAGGCTAGCAGGTAAAAATCTGTAAGAATCAAGAAATCTTATGTGAATAGGAACACCATCAACTTTAATTATCTTGCTAATAGATATATATTTTTCATCATTTTCAGCTAAAATATTTAAATTCTGCTTGTCAAACCCCTCGTATCTGATCAAATGATGAAAATCATAATTGGATGCTCCATGGCAAAATATGGGGATAAATCTTGGTCTCTTGATCTGAATATTACAGCTATTACACAGGGCCATTAAGAATTTACCATCTGTATGAGAATGGTGATGTACCTTGATATTTGTATCTGAAAATTCAGAATCACATACCGGGCATTTTTCTGCATTGTTGAAATCCTCAATCTGTTCCTCTGTTAAAGGCAACATGGGTTTTGATTTTAATAAGACATTAGATGCTATGTCACGGCACACATTTTCTATTCTATGTGCAAATTCTTTGATGGCATTTGGTCCCTTGTATAAGTATGGCTCACTAGCTACACCATCCTGTACAACTACATAACAAAAGCTGGAAGGTTCATGTAGCTGGTATGGTGTACTTGAAGATTCTTCTGGATCTGGGCTACAGAATGCAATAGGTTTGAGGTTCGATTCGAAATCACAGACAATATATGCTGGGTGTTCCAACAAGGCTTCAAACTTTTTGAATTTGCAATTTTCACTTGGATTGGGCATCACCATATGAACAGGTTTATGGTTCCCACAGTATTTCAGATGCTCAATTAACTTGTTTTTAGCAATTTCTGCACTCTCTTCACAAACACCATTCACCATTTTTCTACCATCAAATACAGTTAAGCATCTTCTGCACAACTTAAATATTTTTTTATATTTGTCTAGTTGTGTTCTCACTAAAGCTTCAAGATTATGTATCAGAGTGTAATGATATGAGCCATCCCCTTCAATTAAGAGCAGATCAATCGGAATTGCAGATTCATCATCAAGTGTACTGATTCTGAGAGGTGCTATCGGGCAATTGCCAGTGGAACAAATAAATATATTAATAGATAATTGTTTGCCATTGATGTGCCTGGCCCTTTTTTCAAATTTATCAATATTCTGAACTGACATTGGATATTCCAAACCCTCCATTACATCGTCAAAAAGATGTTCATGCTGTTTGTAATAACTTATTCTCTCAGGATTCCTTGAAACTGGAAACAAAGCAGCTAATATACACCATAAAAAGCATTTCTGGTCGGTATTTTCTATATTAACCACGGCTCTTTTGTTTTTGATATTAGCAGGCAATGGCAGATATGTAGATCCTTGTAATGGGCTGAATTCAGAAATATTAACATATAACTTGTGTGATGAACCGCATAGGCTCCATCCGGACTCTTTTGCCGCAAATTCAGAGTGTTTGATGTTTAATTGATCTATTAGCCTGCTTATTATTTTGTCTGAATTTGAATTTGAATATACAGCTACAGTTTCTGTTAAGTGGGGCTGTGTAAATTTTGTGCCGTTTGGTTTCTTATATTGTACAAACAATTTGAGGGAGAGCTTATAAGAGCCATTTTGTGCATTAAGAATTGCCTGCAGATCAGAATTTATACTGTTCAAGAAATTCTCAATGCCACATCTTGGCTCTGATACAAACTTGTGATCCCTTAATTGGCCGTTAAAACTGCTACGGATAGGTTCATGGCGTGGCTGCTTTGCTGCTCTGGCATTAAGAGGTGCTTCATGCCTTCTTTTCAGTGCTTGTGAGGGCAATGTTGATGACTGTGCAGAGCAAGTATTTTTATGTATATATGTGAAGTATTGCATGTTATATTTTCTATTGCATTTGGGGCAAATTTTTGTGGGAGTTCTGCTTTTGTCTGGATTACAAATTTTTTGATGCTTGGCCCAATTGGGGCTGGATATATTCTTATTGCATTGATTACAATGTTTTTGATTTGGCATTTTTGTTGTTGTTTATTATATACAATTTCCTGGGTTTCAATTCAAAACTTTATACTGAATAAAAAATATCAGTTGGGGTTCAGCACTGCACTTTGTGTGTGTGTATGTATATATGTGTGTATACACTTAATATTTTTGGCTTTGGTATTTATATACAATTTCTTGGGTTTTAAATCTAATCTCTATGCTGGATCAGTTGGGTTCAGCACTGTGCTTTGTATGTGTGTATGTATATATGACATTACTTGGGTTATTCCGCCAAATTATATGCTTCAAGTCTCCAATCCAGCAATGGTGAAGAATCTGCACTGTACCCTGGCTTTTATAGTTTTACAGAGCCAATAGAAACACTGTAGGGGTACATTCAGAAACATGAGCTATTCTCTAACATTTTTGCCGAAGTACTTTCTTCTGAATGAACCTCCCGTTTTTCTGCTGAGCATACATGCAATCCGTACCGCAGCGCCTCCACGCTTAGGGGAGCGGAATTGTCTGGAACTAATCGATGCAATCCATACCGCAGCGCCATTGCCTCCCGGCGCGGCGGTGGACAACTCTGGAACTAATCGATCAGAATAAAACTGCCGGAGCTCGCTCTAATAAGACTCAATGCGGGCAAATAGAACTGTGCACCGTGCGGAAAGTATCGATCCCACCGCTTTGGGGCCGTCATGCGCACATATTGTTCAAGTATTGATCTTATACTTTCTCGGGGCTTGATTTTATATATGAACAGATTACAACAAAGAAACTGAATGTAACAAATGCAAAATATCCCAGTTTCTATTCAATCCTTTTATCTGAATTGAAGAAACCAACAATTCACATATCCCCATACCGCCGTATGCTTGTCCTATTATTTTACTAATAGGCAATGTTCTTGAAGAGTCCTAATAGGCAATGTTCTCAAAGAGGCCTAATAGAACAAGATACGGCGGTATGAGAAAATATGTGAATTAAAGATATTTTAGTAATATACGACGTCTAAGAAAGGAATATTCAGCTCCAAAGTACTTTGTTTATTGCTTGCTACCATTTCCCTATTACTGGCAAAAGAAGTTAAAAATATTGACATAATGAAAAAAATGGACTTGTTCCCAAGTATTCACCGAGTTCAGGCATTTGCACATAGATGGGTCTGTTGTCACAGAGCAATTCTAGAAGAACTACATTGTTTTAATATTAGATAAACAAATTGAAGCTGGTGCCCAATTGAACTTAAACCAGAAGTAAATATGTGTGTGTGTGTGTGTGTGTGTGTGTGTGTGTGTGTGTGTGTGTGTATGTGTATATGTATGTAGGTGTATGCATGTGTATGTGTGTGGATAGCCTAGTTTTAAGTATGGCCACAAGAGGGGCATATTTTTAACAAATTTATGGATAACAATCTCACAGAAGTAGCTTTTATAAGTGTAGCCTCATCAATCTGAGGGGGTCATACTTTCTCATGGAATCCATGAGGGCTTTTTCATAAAAATCTTGGATTATACGGGGGTTTCACACTTGAGCAAAAAGCTCATATGCTCATGTTAAGATAGTTTTAAGTATAGCAAATCTGCTTGAGGGGGGGGGTTCATACTTTCTTGAGTTTATCCCACCACAAATACAACTACTTCCAATGTATCCCTGCAAAGTTTGGTGAAGATCTGAGTATGTAGTTTTTGAACTTATATGGAAACACCTTTCTGAAAATTTGAAAATTCTTAAAAAATTCGTCCAAAATCTTGATGTCCCCAATCCTATGTTTTGTATGTTTTTTCGACGTGTCTTGACATCCAATGTATCCATGCAAAGTTTGGTGAAGATCTGAGTATGTCGTTTTTGACCTTATCTGGAACCTCCCATCTGAAAATTTGAAAATTCTTAAAAAATTCGTCGAAAATCTTGATGTCTCCAATCTCTTGTTTTGTAAGATTTTTCCACGTGTTTTGACATGCAAAGTATCCACGCAACGTTTGTTGAAGATCTGAGTATGTAGTTTTTGACCTTATCTGGAACCTCCTATCTGAAAATTTGAAAATTCTTCAAAAATTCGTCCAAAATCTTGATGTCTCCAATCTCTTGTTTTGTACGTTTTTTCCACGTGTCTTGACATCCAATGTATCCCTTCAATGTTTGGTGAAGATCTGAGTATGTAGTTTTTGACCTTATATGGAACCTCCTCTCTGAAAATTTGAAAATTCTTAAAAAATTCGTCCAAAATCTTGGTGTCTCCAATCTCTTGTTTTGTACGTTTTTTCCACGTGTCTTGACATCCAATGTATCCCTGCAAAGTTTGGTGAAGATTTGAGTATGTAGTTTTTGACCTTATCTGGAACCTCCTATCTGAAAATTTGAAAATTCTTAAAAAATTCGTCCAAAATCTTGATGTCTCCAATCTCTTGGTTTGTATGTTTTGCCCACGTGTCTTGACATCCAATGTATCCCTGCAAAGTTTGGTGAAGATCTGAGTATGTAGTTTTTGACCTTATCTGGAACCTCATTTCTGAAAATTTGAAAATTCCTCAAAAATTCGTCCAAAATCTTGATGTCTCCAATCTCTTGTTTTGTACGTTTTTTCCACGTGTCTTGACATCCAATGTATCCCTGCATAGTTTGGTGAAGATCTGAGTATGTAGTTTTTGACCTTATATGGAACCTCCTATCTGAAAATTTGAAAATTCTTAAAAAATTCGTCCAAAATCTTGATGTCTCCAATTTCTTGTTTTGTACGTTTTTTCCACGTGTCTTGACATCCAATGTATCCCTGCAATGTTTGGTGAAGATCTGACTATGTAGTTTTTGACCTTATCTGGAACCTCCCATCTGAAATTTGAAAATTCCTAAAAAATCCGTCCAAAATCTTAATGTCCCCAATCCTATGTCTTGTATGTTTTTTCCACGTGTCTTTGACATCCAATGTATCCCTGCAAAGTTTGGTGAAGATCTGAGTATGTAGTCTTTGACCTTATATGGAACCTCATATCTGAAAATTTGAAAATTCTTAAAAAATTCGACCAAAATCTTGATGTCTCCAATCCTATGTTGTGTATGTTTTTTCCACGTGTCTTGACATCCAATGTATCCATGCAAAGTTTGGTGAAGATCTGAGTATGTAGTTTTTAACCTTATATGGAACCTCCCATCTGAAAATTTGAAAATTCTTAAAAAATCCGTCCAAAATCTTGATGACCCCAATCTCTTGTTTTGTACGTTTTTTCCACGTGTTTTGACATCCAATGTATCCCTGCAAAGTTTGGTGAAGATCTGAGTATGTAGTTTTTGACCTTATATGAAACCTCCTTTCTGAAAATTTGAAAATTCTTAAAAAATTCGTCCAAAATCTTGATGTCTCCAATCTCTTGTTTTGTACGTTTTTTCCACGTGTCTTGACATCCAAGGTATCCCTGCAAAGTTTGGTGAAGATCTGAGTATGTAGTTTTTGACCTTATATGGAACCTCCTTTCTGAAAATTTGAAAATTCTTAAAAAATTCGTCCAAAATCTTGATGTCCCCAATCCTATGTTTTGTATGTTTTTTCGACGTGTCTTGACATCCAATGTATCCATGCAAAGTTTGGTGAAGATCTGAGTATGTCGTTTTTGACCTTATCTGGAACCTCCCATCTGAAAATTTGAAAATTCTTAAAAAATTCGTCGAAAATCTTGATGTCTCCAATCTCTTGTTTTGTACGTTTTTTCCACGTGTTTTGACATGCAAAGTATCCACGCAACGTTTGTTGAAGATCTGAGTATGTAATTTTTGACCTTATCTGGAACCTCCTATCTGAAAATTTGAAAATTCTTCAAAAATTCGTCCAAAATCTTGATGTCTCCAATCTCTTGTTTTGTACGTTTTTTCCACGTGTCTTGACATCCAATGTATCCCTTCAATGTTTGGTGAAGATCTGAGTATGTAGTTTTTGACCTTATATGGAACCTCCTATCTGAAAATTTGAAAATTCTTAAAAAATTTGACCAAAATCTTGATGTCCTAAATCCTATGTTTTGTATGTTTTTTCCCTGTGTCTTGACATCCAATGTATCCCTGCAGAGTTTGGTGAAGATCTGAGTATGTCGTTTTTGACTTTATCTGGAACATCCTTTCTGAAAATTTGAAAATTCTTAAAAAATTCGTCCAAAATCTTGATGTCTCCAATCTCTTGTTTTGTACGTTTTTTGCACGTGTCTTGACATCCAATGTATCCCTGCAAAGTTTGGTGAAGATCTGAGTATGTAGTTTTTGACCTTATCTGGAACCTCCTATCTGAAAATTTGAAAATTGTTAAAAAATTCGTCCAAAATCTTGATGTCTCCAATCTCTTGTTTTGTACGTTTTTCCCACGTGTCTTGACATCCAATGTATCCCTGCAAAATTTGGTAAAGATCTGAGTATGTAGTTTTTGACCTTATCTGGAACCTCATTTCTGAAAATTTGAAAATTCCTCAAAAATGCGTCCAAAATGTTGATGTCTCCAATCTCTTGTTTTGTACGTTTTTTCCACGTGTCTTGACATCCAATGTATCCCTGCAAAGTTTGGTGAAGATCTGAGTATGTAGTTTTTGACCTTATCTGAAACCTCCTATCTGAAAATTTGAAAATTCTTAAAAAATTCGTCCAAAATCTTGATGTCTCCAATCTCTTGTTTTGTACGTTTTTTCCACGTGTCTTGACATGCAAAGTATCCCTGCAAAGTTTGGTGAAGATCTGAGTATGTAGTTTTTGATCTTATATGGAACCTCCTATCTGAAAATTTGAAAATTCTTAAAAAATTCGACCAAAATCTTGATGTCCCCAATTCTATGTTTTGTATGTTTTTTCCACGTGTCTTGACATCCAATGTATCCATGCAAAGTTTGGTGAAGATCTGAGTATGTCGTTTTTGACCTTATCTGGAACCTCCCATCTGAAAATTTGAAAATTCTTAAAAAATTCGTCGAAAATCTTGATGTCTCCAATCTCTTGTTTTGTACGTTTTTTCCACGTGTCTTGACATCCAATGTATCCCTGCAATGTTTGGTGAAGATCTGAGTATGTAGTTTTTGACCTTATATGGAACCTCCTATCTGAAAATTTGAAAATTCTTAAAAAATTTGACCAAAATCTTGATGTCCCCAATCCTATGTTTTGTACGTTTTTTCCACGTGTCTTGACATCCAATGTATCCCTGCAAAGTTTGGTGAAGATCTGAGTATGTAGTTTTTGACCTTATCTGGAACCTCCTATCTGAAAATTTGAAAATTCTTAAAAAATTCGTCCGAAATCTTGATGTCTCCAATCTCTTGTTTGGTAAGTTTTTCCACGTGTCTTGACATCCAATGTATCCCTGCAATGTTTGGTGAAGATCTGAGTATGTCGTTTTTGACCTTATCTGGAACATCCTTTCTGAAAATTTGAAAATTCTTAAAAAATTCTTCCAAAATCTTGATGTCTCCAATCTCTTGTTTTGTACGTTTTTTCCACGTGTCTTGACATCCAATGTATCCCTGCAAAGTTTGGTGAAGATCTGAGTATGTAGTTTTTGACCTTATCTGGAACCGCATTTCTGAAAATTTGAAAATTCTTAAAAAAATCGTCCAAAATCTTGATGTCTCCAATCTCTTGTTTTGTATGTTTTTTCCACGTGTCTTGACATCCAATGTATCCCTGCAAAGTTTGGTGAAGATCTGAGTATGTAGTTTTTGACCTTATCTGGAACCGCATTTCTGAAAATTTGAAAATTCTTAAAAAATTCGTCCAAAATCTTGATGTCTCCAATCTCTTGTTTTGTACGTTTTTTCCACGTGTCTTGACATCCAATGTATCCCTGCAAAGTTTGGTGAAGATCTGAGTATGTAGTTTTTGACCTTATCTGGAACCGCATTTCTGAAAATTTGAAAATTCCTAAAAAATCCGTCCAAAATCTTGATGACCCCAATCTCTTGTTTTGTACGTTTTTTCCACGTGTCTTGACATCCAATGTATCCCTGCAAAGTTTGGTGAAGATCTGAGTATGTAGTTTTTGACCTTATCTGGAACCCCCTATCTGAAAATTTGAAAATTCTTAAAAAATTCGTCCAAAATCTTGATGTCTCCAATCTCTTGGTTTGTATGTTTTCCCCACGTGTCTTGACATCCAATGTATCCCTGCAAAGTTTGGTGAAGATCTGAGTATGTAGTTTTTGACCTTATATGGCACCTCCTTTCTGAAAATTTGAAAATTCTTAAAAAATTCGTCCAAAATCTTGATGTCTCCAATCTCTTGTTTTGTACGTTTTTTCCACGTGTCTTGACATCCAATGTATCCCTGCAAAGTTTGGTGAAGATTTGAGTATGTAGTTTTTGACCTTATCTGGAACCTCCTATCTGAAAATTTGAAAATTCTTAAAAAATTCGTCCAAAATCTTGATGTCTCCAATCTCTTGGTTTGTATGTTTTGCCCACGTGTCTTGACATCCAATGTATCCCTGCAAAGTTTGGTGAAGATCTGAGTATGTAGTTTTTGACCTTATATGGAACCTCATTTCTGAAAATTTGAAAATTCCTCAAAAATTCGTCCAAAATCTTGATGTCTCCAATCTCTTGTTTTGTACGTTTTTTCCACGTGTCTTGACATCCAATGTATCCCTGCAAAGTTTGGTGAAGATCTGAGTATGTAGTTTTTGACCTTATCTGGAACCTCCTATCTGAAAATTTGAAATTTCTTAAAAAATTCGTCCAAAATCTTGATGTCTCCAATATCTTGTTTTGTACGTTTTTTCCACGTGTCTTGACATCCAATGTATCCCTGCATAGTTTGGTGAAGATCTGAGTATGTAGTTTTTGACCTTATATGGAACCTCCTATCTGAAAATTTGAAAATTCTTAAAAAATTCGACCAAAATCTTGATGTCCCCAATCCTATGTTTTGTATGTTTTTTCCACGTGTCTTGACATCCAATGTATCCATGCAAAGTTTGGTGAAGATCTGAGTATGTCGTTTTTGACCTTATCTGGAACCTCCCATCTGAAAATTTGAAAATTCTTAAAAAATCCGTCGAAAATCTTGATGTCTCCAATCTCTTGTTTTGTACATTTTTTCCACGTGTCTTGACATCCAATATATCCCTGCAATGTTTGGTGAAGATCTGAGTATGTAGTTTTTGACCTTATATGGAACCTCCTATCTGAAAATTTGAAAATTCTTAAAAAATTTGACCAAAATCTTGATGTCCCCAATCCTATGTCTTGAATGTTTTTTCCACGTGTCTTGACATCCAATGTATCCCTGCTAAGTTTGGTGAAGATCTGAGTATGTAGTTTTTGACCTTATATGGAAACTCCTTTCTGAAAATTTGAAAATTCTTAAAAAATTCGACCAAAATCTTGATGTCCATAATCCTATGTTTTGTATGTTTTTTCCACGTGTCTTGACATCCAATGTATCCATGCAAAGTTTGGTGAAGATCTGAGTATGTAGTTTTTGACCTTATATGGAACCTCCTATCTGAAAATTTGAAAATTCTTAAAAAATTCGTCCAAAATCTTGATGTCTCCAATCTCTTGTTTTGTAAGTTTTTTCCACGTGTCTTGACATCCAATGTATCCCTGCAAAGTTTGTTGAAGATCTGAGTATGTAGTTTTTGACCTTATCTGGAACCGCATTTCTGAAAATTTGAAAATTCTTAAAAAATTCGTCCAAAATCTTGATGTATCCAATCTCTTGTTTTGTATGTTTTTTCCACGTGTCTTGACATCCAATGTATCCCTGCAAAGTTTGGTGAAGATCTGAGTATGTAGTTTTTGACCTTATCTGGAACCGCATTTCTGAAAATTTGAAAATTCTTAAAAAATCCGTCCAAAATCTTGATGACCCCAATCTCTTGTTTTGTACGTTTTTTCCACGTGTCTTGACATCCAATGTATCCCTGCAAAGTTTGGTGAAGATCTGAGTATGTAGTTTTTGACCTTATCTGGAACCGCATTTCTGAAAATTTGAAAATTCTTAAAAAATTCGTCCAAAATCTTGATGTATCCAATCTCTTGTTTTGTATGTTTTTTCCACGTGTCTTGACATCCAATGTATCCCTGCAAAGTTTGGTGAAGATCTGAGTATGTAGTTTTTGACCTTATCTGGAACCGCATTTCTGAAAATTTGAAAATTCCTAAAAAATCCGTCCAAAATCTTGATGACCCCAATCTCTTGTTTTGTACGTTTTTTCCACGTGTCTTGACATCCAATGTATCCCTGCAAAGTTTGGTGAAGATCTGAGTATGTAGTTTTTGACCTTATCTGGAACCCCCTATCTGAAAATTTGAAAATTCTTAAAAAATTCGTCCAAAATCTTGATGTCCATAATCCTATGTTTTGTATGTTTTTTCCACGTGTCTTGACATCCAATGTATCCATGCAAAGTTTGGTGAAGATCTGAGTATGTAGTTTTTGACCTTATATGGAACCTCCTATCTGAAAATTTGAAAATTCTTAAAAAATTCGTTCAAAATCTTGATGTCTCCAATCTCTTGTTTTGTACGTTTTTTCCACGTGTCTTGACATCCAATGTATCACTGCAAAGTTTGGTGAAGATCTGAGTATGTAGTTTTTGACCTTATCTGGAACCTCCCATCTGAGAATTTGAAAATTCCTAAAAAATCCGTCCAAAATCTTGATGACCCCAATCTCTTGTTTTGTACGTTTTTTCCACGTGTCTTGACATCCAATGTATCCCTGCAAAGTTTGGTGAAGATCTGAGTATGTAGTTTTTGACCTTATACGGAACCTCCTTTCTGAAAATTTGAAAATTCTTAAAAAATTCGTCCAAAATCTTGATGTCTCCAATTTCCTGTTTTGTACGTTTTTTCCACGTGTCTTGACATCCAATGTATCCATGCAAAGTTTGGTGAAGTTCTGAGTATGTCGTTTTTGCCCTTATCTGGAACCTTCCATCTGAAAATTTGAAAATTCTTAAAAAATTTGTCGAAAATCTTGATGTCTCCAATCTCTTGTTTTGTACGTTTTTTCCACGTGTCTTGACATGCAAAGTATCCCTGCAACGTTTGGTGAAGATCTGAGTATGTAGTTTTTGACCTTATCTGGAACCTCCTATCTGAAAATTTGAAAATTCTTAAAAAATTCGACCAAAATCTTGATGTCCCCAATTCTATGTTTTGTATGTTTTTTCCACGTGTCTTAACATCCAATGTATCCATGCAAAGTTTGGTGAAGATCTGAGTATGTCGTTTTTGACCTTATCTGGAACCTCCCATCTGAAAATTTGAAAATTCTTAAAAAATTCGTCCGAAATCTTGATGTCTCCAATCTCTTGTTTTGTACGTTTTTCCACGTGTCTTGACATCCAATGTATCCCTGCAATGTTTGGTGAAGATCTGAGTATGTAGTTTTTGACCTTATATGGAACCTCCTATCTGAAAATTTGAAAATTCTTAAAAAATTTGACCAAAATCTTGATGTCCCCAATCCTATGTTTTGTATGTTTTTTCCACGTGTCTTGACATCCAATGTATCCCTGCAAAGTTTGGTGAAGATCTGAGTATGTAGTTTTTGACCTTATCTGGAACCTCCTATCTGAAAATTTGAAAATTCTTAAAAAAATCGTCCAAAATCTTGATGTCTCCAATCTCTTGTTTTGTACGTTTTTTCCACGTGTCTTGACATCCAATGTATCCCTGCAAAGTTTGGTGAAGATCTGAGTATGTAGTTTTTGACCTTATATGGAACCTCCTATCTGAAAATTTGAAAATTCTTAAAAAATTTGACCAAAATCTTGATGTCCCCAATCCTATGTTTTGTATGTTTTTCCCGCGTGTCTTGACATCCAATGTATCCCTGCAAAGTTTGGTGAAGATCTGAGTATGTAGTTTTTGACATTATCTGGAACCTCCTATCTGAAAATTTGAAAATTCTTAAAAAATTCGTCCGAAATCTTGATGTCTCCAATCTCTTGTTTTGTACGTTTTTTCCACGTGTCTTGACATCCAATGTATCCCTGCAAAGTTTGGTGAAGATCTGAGTATGTAGTTTTTGACCTTATATGGAACCTCCTATCTGAAAATTTGAAAATTCTTAAAAAATTCGACCAAAATCTTGATGTCCCCAATCCTATGTTTTGTATGTTTTTCCCACGTGTCTTGACATCCAATGTATCCATGCAAAGTTTGGTGAAGATCTGAGTATGTAGTTTTTGACCTTATCTGGAACCTCCCATCTGAAAATTTGAAAATTCTTAAAAAATCCGTCGAAAATCTTGATGTCTCCAATCTCTTGTTTTGTACATTTTTTCCACGTGTCTTGACATCCAATGTATCCCTGCAATGTTTGGTGAAGATCTGAGTATGTAGTTTTTGACCTTATATGGAACCTCCTATCTGAAAATTTGAAAATTCTTAAAAAATTTGACCAAAATCTTGATGTCCCCAATCCTATGTCTTGAATGTTTTTTCCACGTGTCTTGACATCCAATGTATCCCTGCTAAGTTTGGTGAAGATCTGAGTATGTAGTTTTTGACCTTATATGGAACCTCCTATCTGAAAATTTGAAAATTCTTAAAAAATTCGACCAAAATCTTGATGTCCATAATCCTATGTTTTGTATGTTTTTTCCACGTGTCTTGACATCCAATGTATCCATGCAAAGTTTGGTGAAGATCTGAGTATGTAGTTTTTGACCTTATATGGAACCTCCTATCTGAAAATTTGAAAATTCTTAAAAAATTCGTTCAAAATCTTGATGTCTCCAATCTCTTGTTTTGTACGTTTTTTCCACGTGCCTTGACATCCAATGTATCACTGCAAAGTTTGGTGAAGATCTGAGTATGTAGTTTTTGACCTTATCTGGAACCTCCCATCTGAGAATTTGAAAATTCCTAAAAAATCCTTCCAAAATCTTGATGACCCCAATCTCTTGTTTTGTACGTTTTTTCCACGTGTCTTGACATCCAATGTATCCCTGCAAAGTTTGGTGAAGATCTGAGTATGTAGTTTTTGACCTTATACGGAACCTCCTTTCTGAAAATTTGAAAATTCTTAAAAAATTCGTCCAAAATCTTGATGTCTCCAATTTCCTGTTTTGTACGTTTTTTCCACGTGTCTTGACATCCAATGTATCCATTCAAAGTTTGGTGAAGATCTGAGTATGTCGTTTTTGCCCTTATCTGGAACCTTCCATCTGAAAATTTGAAAATTCTTAAAAAATTTGTCGAAAATCTTGATGTCTCCAATCTCTTGTTTTGTACGTTTTTTCCACGTGTCTTGACATGCAAAGTATCCCTGCAACGTTTGGTGAAGATCTGAGTATGTAGTTTTTGACCTTATCTGGAACCTCCTATCTGAAAATTTGAAAATTCTTAAAAAATTCGACCAAAATCTTGATGTCCCCAATTCTATGTTTTGTATGTTTTTTCCACGTGTCTTAACATCCAATGTATCCATGCAAAGTTTGGTGAAGATCTGAGTATGTCGTTTTTGACCTTATCTGGAACCTCCCATCTGAAAATTTGAAAATTCTTAAAAAATTCGTCCGAAATCTTGATGTCTCCAATCACTTGTTTTGTACGTTTTTCCACGTGTCTTGACATCCAATGTATCCCTGCAATGTTTGGTGAAGATCTGAGTATGTAGTTTTTGACCTTATATGGAACCTCCTATCTGAAAATTTGAAAATTCTTAAAAAATTTGACCAAAATCTTGATGTCCCCAATCCTATGTTTTGTATGTTTTTTCCACGTGTCTTGACATCCAATGTATCCCTGCAAAGTTTGGTGAAGATCTGAGTATGTAGTTTTTGACCTTATCTGGAACCTCCTATCTGAAAATTTGAAAATTCTTAAAAAAAATCGTCCAAAATCTTGATGTCTCCAATCTCTTGTTTTGTACGTTTTTTCCACGTGTCTTGACATCCAATGTATCCCTGCAAAGTTTGGTGAAGATCTGAGTATGTAGTTTTTGACCTTATATGGAACCTCCTATCTGAAAATTTGAAAATTCTTAAAAAATTTGACCAAAATCTTGATGTCCCCAATCCTATGTTTTGTATGTTTTTCCCGCGTGTCTTGACATCCAATGTATCCCTGCAAAGTTTGGTGAAGATCTGAGTATGTAGTTTTTGACCTTATCTGGAACCTCCTATCTGAAAATTTGAAAATTCTTAAAAAATTCTTCCGAAATCTTGATGTCTCCAATCTTTTGTTTTGTACGTTTTTTCCACGTGTCTTGACATCCAATGTATCCCTGCAAAGTTTGGTGAAGATCTGAGTATGTAGTTTTTGACCTTATATGGAACCTCCTATCTGAAAATTTGAAAATTCTTAAAAAATTCGACCAAAATCTTGATGTCCATAATCCTATGTTTTGTATGTTTTTTCCACGTGTCTTGACATCCAATGTATCCATGCAAAGTTTGGTGAAGATCTGAGTATGTAGTTTTTGACCTTATATGGAACCTCCTATCTGAAAATTTGAAAATTCTTAAAAAATTCGTCCAAAATCTTGATGTCTCCAATCTCTTGTTTTGTAAGTTTTTTCCACGTGTCTTGACATCCAATGTATCCCTGCAAAGTTTGTTGAAGATCTGAGTATGTAGTTTTTGACCTTATCTGGAACCGCATTTCTGAAAATTTGAAAATTCTTAAAAAATTCGTCCAAAATCTTGATGTATCCAATCTCTTGTTTTGTATGTTTTTTCCACGTGTCTTGACATCCAATGTATCCCTGCAAAGTTTGGTGAAGATCTGAGTATGTAGTTTTTGACCTTATCTGGAACCGCATTTCTGAAAATTTGAAAATTCCTAAAAAATCCGTCCAAAATCTTGATGACCCCAATCTCTTGTTTTGTACGTTTTTTCCACGTGTCTTGACATCCAATGTATCCCTGCAAAGTTTGGTGAAGATCTGAGTATGTAGTTTTTGACCTTATCTGGAACCCCCTATCTGAAAATTTGAAAATTCTTAAAAAATTCGTCCAAAATCTTGATGTCCATAATCCTATGTTTTGTATGTTTTTTCCACGTGTCTTGACATCCAATGTATCCATGCAAAGTTTGGTGAAGATCTGAGTATGTAGTTTTTGACCTTATATGGAACCTCCTATCTGAAAATTTGAAAATTCTTAAAAAATTCGTTCAAAATCTTGATGTCTCCAATCTCTTGTTTTGTACGTTTTTTCCACGTGTCTTGACATCCAATGTATCACTGCAAAGTTTGGTGAAGATCTGAGTATGTAGTTTTTGACCTTATCTGGAACCTCCCATCTGAGAATTTGAAAATTCCTAAAAAATCCGTCCAAAATCTTGATGACCCCAATCTCTTGTTTTGTACGTTTTTTCCACGTGTCTTGACATCCAATGTATCCCTGCAAAGTTTGGTGAAGATCTGAGTATGTAGTTTTTGACCTTATACGGAACCTCCTTTCTGAAAATTTGAAAATTCTTAAAAAATTCGTCCAAAATCTTGATGTCTCCAATTTCCTGTTTTGTACGTTTTTTCCACGTGTCTTGACATCCAATGTATCCATGCAAAGTTTGGTGAAGATCTGAGTATGTCGTTTTTGCCCTTATCTGGAACCTTCCATCTGAAAATTTGAAAATTCTTAAAAAATTTGTCGAAAATCTTGATGTCTCCAATCTCTTGTTTTGTACGTTTTTTCCACGTGTCTTGACATGCAAAGTATCCCTGCAACGTTTGGTGAAGATCTGAGTATGTAGTTTTTGACCTTATCTGGAACCTCCTATCTGAAAATTTGAAAATTCTTAAAAAATTCGACCAAAATCTTGATGTCCCCAATTCTATGTTTTGTATGTTTTTTCCACGTGTCTTAACATCCAATGTATCCATGCAAAGTTTGGTGAAGATCTGAGTATGTCGTTTTTGACCTTATCTGGAACCTCCCATCTGAAAATTTGAAAATTCTTAAAAAATTCGTCCGAAATCTTGATGTCTCCAATCTCTTGTTTTGTACGTTTTTCCACGTGTCTTGACATCCAATGTATCCCTGCAATGTTTGGTGAAGATCTGAGTATGTAGTTTTTGACCTTATATGGAACCTCCTATCTGAAAATTTGAAAATTCTTAAAAAATTTGACCAAAATCTTGATGTCCCCAATCCTATGTTTTGTATGTTTTTTCCACGTGTCTTGACATCCAATGTATCCCTGCAAAGTTTGGTGAAGATCTGAGTATGTAGTTTTTGACCTTATCTGGAACCTCCTATCTGAAAATTTGAAAATTCTTAAAAAAATCGTCCAAAATCTTGATGTCTCCAATCTCTTGTTTTGTACGTTTTTTCCACGTGTCTTGACATCCAATGTATCCCTGCAAAGTTTGGTGAAGATCTGAGTATGTAGTTTTTGACTTTATATGGAACCTCCTATCTGAAAATTTGAAAATTCTTAAAAAATTTGACCAAAATCTTGATGTCCCCAATCCTATGTTTTGTATGTTTTTCCCGCGTGTCTTGACATCCAATGTATCCCTGCAAAGTTTGGTGAAGATCTGAGTATGTAGTTTTTGACATTATCTGGAACCTCCTATCTGAAAATTTGAAAATTCTTAAAAAATTCGTCCGAAATCTTGATGTCTCCAATCTCTTGTTTTGTACGTTTTTTCCACGTGTCTTGACATCCAATGTATCCCTGCAAAGTTTGGTGAAGATCTGAGTATGTAGTTTTTGACCTTATATGGAACCTCCTATCTGAAAATTTGAAAATTCTTAAAAAATTCGACCAAAATCTTGATGTCCCCAATCCTATGTTTTGTATGTTTTTTCCACGTGTCTTGACATCCAATGTATCCATGCAAAGTTTGGTGAAGATCTTAGTATGTAGTTTTTGACCTTATCTGGAACCTCCCATCTGAAAATTTGAAAATTCTTAAAAAATCCGTCGAAAATCTTGATGTCTCCAATCTCTTGTTTTGTACATTTTTTCCACGTGTCTTGACATCCAATGTATCCCTGCAATGTTTGGTGAAGATCTGAGTATGTAGTTTTTGACCTTATATGGAACCTCCTATCTGAAAATTTGAAAATTCTTAAAAAATTTGACCAAAATCTTGATGTCCCCAATCCTATGTCTTGAATGTTTTTTCCACGTGTCTTGACATCCAATGTATCCCTGCTAAGTTTGGTGAAGATCTGAGTATGTAGTTTTTGACCTTATATGGAACCTCCTATCTGAAAATTTGAAAATTCTTAAAAAATTCGACCAAAATCTTGATGTCCATAATCCTATGTTTTGTATGTTTTTTCCACGTGTCTTGACATCCAATGTATCCATGCAAAGTTTGGTGAAGATCTGAGTATGTAGTTTTTGACCTTATATGGAACCTCCTATCTGAAAATTTGAAAATTCTTAAAAAATTCGTTCAAAATCTTGATGTCTCCAATCTCTTGTTTTGTACGTTTTTTCCACGTGTCTTGACATCCAATGTATCACTGCAAAGTTTGGTGAAGATTTGAGTATGTAGTTTTTGACCTTATCTGGAACCTCCCATCTGAGAATTTGAAAATTCCTAAAAAATCCGTCCAAAATCTTGATGACCTCAATCTCTTGTTTTGTACGTTTTTTCCACGTGTCTTGACATCCAATGTATCCCTGCAAAGTTTGGTGAAGATCTGAGTATGTAGTTTTTGACCTTATACGGAACCTCCTTTCTGAAAATTTGAAAATTCTTAAAAAATTCGTCCAAAATCTTGATGTCTCCAATTTCCTGTTTTGTACGTTTTTTCCACGTGTCTTGACATCCAATGTATCCATGCAAAGTTTGGTGAAGATCTGAGTATGTCGTTTTTGCCCTTATCTGGAACCTTCCATCTGAAAATTTGAAAATTCTTAAAAAATTTGTCGAAAATCTTGATGTCTCCAATCTCTTGTTTTGTACGTTTTTTCCACGTGTCTTGACATGCAAAGTATCCCTGCAACGTTTGGTGAAGATCTGAGTATGTAGTTTTTGACCTTATCTGGAACCTCCTATCTGAAAATTTGAAAATTCTTAAAAAATTCGACCAAAATCTTGATGTCCCCAATTCTATGTTTTGTATGTTTTTTCCACGTGTCTTAACATCCAATGTATCCATGCAAAGTTTGGTGAAGATCTGAGTATGTCGTTTTTGACCTTATCTGGAACCTCCCATCTGAAAATTTGAAAATTCTTAAAAAATTCGTCCGAAATCTTGATGTCTCCAATCTCTTGTTTTGTACGTTTTTCCACGTGTCTTGACATCCAATGTATCCCTGCAAAGTTTGGTGAAGATCTGAGTATGTAGTTTTTGACCTTATCTGGAACCTCCTATCTGAAAATTTGAAAATTCTTAAAAAAATCGTCCAAAATCTTGATGTCTCCAATCTCTTGTTTTGTACGTTTTTTCCACGTGTCTTGACATCCAATGTATCCCTGCAAAGTTTGGTGAAGATCTGAGTATGTAGTTTTTGACCTTATATGGAACCTCCTATCTGAAAATTTGAAAATTCTTAAAAAATTTGACCAAAATCTTGATGTCCCCAATCCTATGTTTTGTATGTTTTTCCCGCGTGTCTTGACATCCAATGTATCCCTGCAAAGTTTGGTGAAGATCTGAGTATGTAGTTTTTGACCTTATCTGGAACCTCCTATCTGAAAATTTGAAAATTCTTAAAAAATTCTTCCGAAATCTTGATGTCTCCAATCTCTTGTTTTGTACGTTTTTTCCACGTGTCTTGACATCCAATGTATCCCTGCAAAGTTTGGTGAAGATCTGAGTATGTAGTTTTTGACCTTATATGGAACCTCCTATCTGAAAATTTGAAAATTCTTAAAAAATTCGACCAAAATCTTGATGTCCCCAATCCTATGTTTTGTATGTATTTTCCACGTGTCTTGACATCCAATGTATCCATGCAAAGTTTGGTGAAGATCTGAGTATGTCGTTTTTGACCTTATCTGGAACCTCCCATCTGAAAATTTGAAAATTCTTAAAAAATCCGTCGAAAATCTTGATGTCTCCAATCTCTTGTTTTGTACATTTTTTCCACGTGGCTTGACATCCAATGTATCCCTGCAATGTTTGGTGAAGATCTGAGTATGTAGTTTTTGACCTTATATGGAACCTCCTATCTGAAAATTTGAAAATTCTTAAAAAATTTGACCAAAATCTTGATGTCCCCAATCCTATGTCTTGAATGTTTTTTCCACGTGTCTTGACATCCAATGTATCCCTGCTAAGTTTGGTGAAGATCTGAGTATGTAGTTTTTGACCTTATATGGAACCTCCCATCTGAAAATTTGAAAATTCTTAAAAAATTCGACCAAAATCTTGATGTCTCCAATCTTTTGTTTTGTACGTTTTTTCCACGTGTCTTGACACATAATGTATCCATGCAAAGTTTGGTGAAGATCTGAGTATGTAGTTTTTGACCTTATATGGAACCTCCTATCTGAAAATTTGAAAATTCTTAAAAAATTCGTCCAAAATCTTGATGTCTCCAATCTCTTGTTTTGTACGTTTTTTCCACGTGTCTTGACATCCAATGTATCCCTGCAAAGTTTGGTGAAGATCTGAGTATGTAGTTTTTGACCTTATACGGAACCTCCTTTCTGAAAATTTGAAAATTCTTAAAAAATTCGTCCAAAATCTTGATGTCTCCAATTTCCTGTTTTGTACGTTTTTTCCACGTGTCTTGACATGCAAAGTATCCCTGCAACGTTTGGTGAAGATCTGAGTATGTAGTTTTTGACCTTATCTGGAACCTCCTATCTGAAAATTTGAAAATTCTTAAAAAATTCGACCAAAATCTTGATGTCCCCAATTCTATGTTTTGTATGTTTTTTCCACGTGTCTTAACATCCATTGTATCCATGCAAAGTTTGGTGAAGATCTGAGTATGTCGTTTTTGACCTTATCTGGAACCTCCCATCTGAAAATTTGAAAATTCTTAAAAAATTCGTCCGAAATCTTGATGTCTCCAATCTCTTGTTTTGTACGTTTTTCCACGTGTCTTGACATCCAATGTATCCCTGCAATGTTTGGTGAAGATCTGAGTATGTAGTTTTTGACCTTATATGGAACCTCCTATCTGAAAATTTGAAAATTCTTAAAAAATTTGACCAAAATCTTGATGTCCCCAATCCTATGTTTTGTATGTTTTTTCCACGTGATTTGACATCCAATGTATCCCTGCAAAGTTTGGTGAAGATCTGAGTATGTAGTTTTTGACCTTATCTGGAACCTCCTATCTGAAAATTTGAAAATTCTTAAAAAAATCGTCCAAAATCTTGATGTCTCCAATCTCTTGTTTTGTACGTTTTTTCCACGTGTCTTGACATCCAATGTATCCCTGGAAAGTTTGGTGAAGATCTGAGTATGTAGTTTTTGACCTTATATGGAACCTCCTATCTGAAAATTTGAAAATTCTTAAAAAATTTGACCAAAATCTTGATGTCCCCAATCCTATGTTTTGTATGTTTTTCCCGCGTGTCTTGACATCCAATGTATCCCTGCAAAGTTTGGTGAAGATCTGAGTATGTAGTTTTTGACCTTATCTGGAACCTCCTATCTGAAAATTTGAAAATTCTTAAAAAATTCGTCCGAAATCTTGATGTCTCCAATCTCTTGTTTTGTACGTTTTTCCACGTGTCTTGACATCCAATGTATCCCTGCAATGTTTTGTGAAGATCTGAGTAAGTAGTTTTTGACCTTATATGGAACCTCCTATCTGAAAATTTGAAAATTCTTAAAAAATTTGACCAAAATCTTGATGTCCCCAATCCTATGTTTTGTATGTTTTTTCCACGTGTCTTGACATCCAATGTATCCCTGCAAAGTTTGGTGAAGATCTGAGTATGTCGTTTTTGACCTTATCTGGAACCTGAAAATTTGAAAATTCTTAAAAAATTTGACCAAAATCTTGATGTCCCCAATCCTAGGTCTTGTATGTTTTTTCCACGTGTCTTGACATCCAATGTATCCCTGCAAAGTTTGGTGAAGATCTGAGTATGTAGTTTTTGACCTTATCTGGAACCTCCCATCTGAAAATTTGAAAATTCCTAAAAAATCCGTCCAAAATATTGATGACCCCAATCTCTTGTTTTGTACGTTTTTTCCACGTGTCTTGACATCCAATGTATCCCTGCAAAGTTTGGTGAAGATCTGAGTATGTCGTTTTTGACCTTATCTATAACCTCCCATCTGAAAATTTGAAAATTCTTCAAAAATTCGTCGAAAATCTTGATGTCTCCAATCTCTTGTTTTGTACGTTTTTTCCACGTGTCTTGACATCCAATGTATCCCTGCAAAGTTTGGTGAAGATCTGAGTATGTAGTTTTTGACCTTATATGGAACCTCCTATCTGAAAATTTGAAAATTCTTAAAAAATTTGACCAAAATCTTGATGTCCCCAATCCTATGTTTTGTATGTTTTTCCCGCGTGTCTTGACATCCAATGTATCCCTGCAAAGTTTGGTGAAGATCTGAGTATGTAGTTTTTGACCTTATCTGGAACCTCCTATCTGAAAATTTGAAAATTCTTAAAAAATTCGTCCGAAATCTTGATGTCTCCAATCTCTTGTTTTGTACGTTTTTTCCACGTGTCTTGACATCCAATGTATCCCTGCAAAGTTTGGTGAAGATCTGAGTATGTAGTTTTTGACCTTATATGGAACCTCCTATCTGAAAATTTGAAAATTCTTAAAAAATTCGACCAAAATCTTGATGTCCCCAATCCTATGTTTTGTATGTTTTTTCCACGTGTCTTGACATCCAATGTATCCATGCAAAGTTTGGTGAAGATCTTAGTATGTAGTTTTTGACCTTATCTGGAACCTCCCATCTGAAAATTTGAAAATTCTTAAAAAATCCGTCGAAAATCTTGATGTCTCCAATCTCTTGTTTTGTACATTTTTTCCACGTGTCTTGACATCCAATGTATCCCTGCAATGTTTGGTGAAGATCTGAGTATGTAGTTTTTGACCTTATATGGAACCTCCTATCTGAAAATTTGAAAATTCTTAAAAAATTTGACCAAAATCTTGATGTCCCCAATCCTATGTCTTGAATGTTTTTTCCACGTGTCTTGACATCCAATGTATCCCTGCTAAGTTTGGTGAAGATCTGAGTATGTAGTTTTTGACCTTATATGGAACCTCCTATCTGAAAATTTGAAAATTCTTAAAAAATTCGACCAAAATCTTGATGTCCATAATCCTATGTTTTGTATGTTTTTTCCACGTGTCTTGACATCCAATGTATCCATGCAAAGTTTGGTGAAGATCTGAGTATGTAGTTTTTGACCTTATATGGAACCTCCTATCTGAAAATTTGAAAATTCTTAAAAAATTCGTTCAAAATCTTGATGTCTCCAATCTCTTGTTTTGTACGTTTTTTCCACGTGTCTTGACATCCAATGTATCACTGCAAAGTTTGGTGAAGATTTGAGTATGTAGTTTTTGACCTTATCTGGAACCTCCCATCTGAGAATTTGAAAATTCCTAAAAAATCCGTCCAAAATCTTGATGACCTCAATCTCTTGTTTTGTACGTTTTTTCCACGTGTCTTGACATCCAATGTATCCCTGCAAAGTTTGGTGAAGATCTGAGTATGTAGTTTTTGACCTTATACGGAACCTCCCATCTGAAAATTTGAAAATTCTTAAAAAATTCGTCCGAAATCTTGATGTCTCCAATCTCTTGTTTTGTACGTTTTTCCACGTGTCTTGACATCCAATGTATCCCTGCAAAGTTTGGTGAAGATCTGAGTATGTAGTTTTTGACCTTATCTGGAACCTCCTATCTGAAAATTTGAAAATTCTTAAAAAAATCGTCCAAAATCTTGATGTCTCCAATCTCTTGTTTTGTACGTTTTTTCCACGTGTCTTGACATCCAATGTATCCCTGCAAAGTTTGGTGAAGATCTGAGTATGTAGTTTTTGACCTTATATGGAACCTCCTATCTGAAAATTTGAAAATTCTTAAAAAATTTGACCAAAATCTTGATGTCCCCAATCCTATGTTTTGTATGTTTTTCCCGCGTGTCTTGACATCCAATGTATCCCTGCAAAGTTTGGTGAAGATCTGAGTATGTAGTTTTTGACCTTATCTGGAACCTCCTATCTGAAAATTTGAAAATTCTTAAAAAATTCTTCCGAAATCTTGATGTCTCCAATCTCTTGTTTTGTACGTTTTTTCCACGTGTCTTGACATCCAATGTATCCCTGCAAAGTTTGGTGAAGATCTGAGTATGTAGTTTTTGACCTTATATGGAACCTCCTATCTGAAAATTTGAAAATTCTTAAAAAATTCGACCAAAATCTTGATGTCCCCAATCCTATGTTTTGTATGTATTTTCCACGTGTCTTGACATCCAATGTATCCATGCAAAGTTTGGTGAAGATCTGAGTATGTCGTTTTTGACCTTATCTGGAACCTCCCATCTGAAAATTTGAAAATTCTTAAAAAATCCGTCGAAAATCTTGATGTCTCCAATCTCTTGTTTTGTACATTTTTTCCACGTGGCTTGACATCCAATGTATCCCTGCAATGTTTGGTGAAGATCTGAGTATGTAGTTTTTGACCTTATATGGAACCTCCTATCTGAAAATTTGAAAATTCTTAAAAAATTTGACCAAAATCTTGATGTCCCCAATCCTATGTCTTGAATGTTTTTTCCACGTGTCTTGACATCCAATGTATCCCTGCTAAGTTTGGTGAAGATCTGAGTATGTAGTTTTTGACCTTATATGGAACCTCCCATCTGAAAATTTGAAAATTCTTAAAAAATTCGACCAAAATCTTGATGTCTCCAATCTTTTGTTTTGTACGTTTTTTCCACGTGTCTTGACACATAATGTATCCATGCAAAGTTTGGTGAAGATCTGAGTATGTAGTTTTTGACCTTATATGGAACCTCCTATCTGAAAATTTGAAAATTCTTAAAAAATTCGTCCAAAATCTTGATGTCTCCAATCTCTTGTTTTGTACGTTTTTTCCACGTGTCTTGACATCCAATGTATCCCTGCAAAGTTTGGTGAAGATCTGAGTATGTAGTTTTTGACCTTATACGGAACCTCCTTTCTGAAAATTTGAAAATTCTTAAAAAATTCGTCCAAAATCTTGATGTCTCCAATTTCCTGTTTTGTACGTTTTTTCCACGTGTCTTGACATGCAAAGTATCCCTGCAACGTTTGGTGAAGATCTGAGTATGTAGTTTTTGACCTTATCTGGAACCTCCTATCTGAAAATTTGAAAATTCTTAAAAAATTCGACCAAAATCTTGATGTCCCCAATTCTATGTTTTGTATGTTTTTTCCACGTGTCTTAACATCCAATGTATCCATGCAAAGTTTGGTGAAGATCTGAGTATGTCGTTTTTGACCTTATCTGGAACCTCCCATCTGAAAATTTGAAAATTCTTAAAAAATTCGTCCGAAATCTTGATGTCTCCAATCTCTTGTTTTGTACGTTTTTCCACGTGTCTTGACATCCAATGTATCCCTGCAATGTTTGGTGAAGATCTGAGTATGTAGTTTTTGACCTTATATGGAACCTCCTATCTGAAAATTTGAAAATTCTTAAAAAATTTGACCAAAATCTTGATGTCCCCAATCCTATGTTTTGTATGTTTTTTCCACGTGATTTGACATCCAATGTATCCCTGCAAAGTTTGGTGAAGATCTGAGTATGTAGTTTTTGACCTTATCTGGAACCTCCTATCTGAAAATTTGAAAATTCTTAAAAAAATCGTCCAAAATCTTGATGTCTCCAATCTCTTGTTTTGTACGTTTTTTCCACGTGTCTTGACATCCAATGTATCCCTGGAAAGTTTGGTGAAGATCTGAGTATGTAGTTTTTGACCTTATATGGAACCTCCTATCTGAAAATTTGAAAATTCTTAAAAAATTTGACCAAAATCTTGATGTCCCCAATCCTATGTTTTGTATGTTTTTCCCGCGTGTCTTGACATCCAATGTATCCCTGCAAAGTTTGGTGAAGATCTGAGTATGTAGTTTTTGACCTTATCTGGAACCTCCTATCTGAAAATTTGAAAATTCTTAAAAAATTCGTCCGAAATCTTGATGTCTCCAATCTCTTGTTTTGTACGTTTTTCCACGTGTCTTGACATCCAATGTATCCCTGCAATGTTTTGTGAAGATCTGAGTAAGTAGTTTTTGACCTTATATGGAACCTCCTATCTGAAAATTTGAAAATTCTTAAAAAATTTGACCAAAATCTTGATGTCCCCAATCCTATGTTTTGTATGTTTTTTCCACGTGTCTTGACATCCAATGTATCCCTGCAAAGTTTGGTGAAGATCTGAGTATGTCGTTTTTGACCTTATCTGGAACCTGAAAATTTGAAAATTCTTAAAAAATTTGACCAAAATCTTGATGTCCCCAATCCTAGGTCTTGTATGTTTTTTCCACGTGTCTTGACATCCAATGTATCCCTGCAAAGTTTGGTGAAGATCTGAGTATGTAGTTTTTGACCTTATCTGGAACCTCCCATCTGAAAATTTGAAAATTCCTAAAAAATCCGTCCAAAATATTGATGACCCCAATCTCTTGTTTTGTACGTTTTTTCCACGTGTCTTGACATCCAATGTATCCCTGCAAAGTTTGGTGAAGATCTGAGTATGTCGTTTTTGACCTTATCTATAACCTCCCATCTGAAAATTTGAAAATTCTTCAAAAATTCGTCGAAAATCTTGATGTCTCCAATCTCTTGTTTTGTACGTTTTTTCCACGTGTCTTGACATCCAATGTATCCCTGCAAAGTTTGGTGAAGATCTGAGTATGTAGTTTTTGACCTTATATGGAACCTCCTATCTGAAAATTTGAAAATTCTTAAAAAATTTGACCAAAATCTTGATGTCCCCAATCCTATGTTTTGTATGTTTTTCCCGCGTGTCTTGACATCCAATGTATCCCTGCAAAGTTTGGTGAAGATCTGAGTATGTAGTTTTTGACCTTATCTGGAACCTCCTATCTGAAAATTTGAAAATTCTTAAAAAATTCGTCCGAAATCTTGATGTCTCCAATCTCTTGTTTTGTACGTTTTTCCACGTGTCTTCACATCCAATGTATCCCTGCAATGTTTGGTGAAGATCTGAGTATGTAGTTTTTGACCTTATATGGAACCTCCTATCTGAAAATTTGAAAATTCTTAAAAAATTTGACCAAAATCTTGATGTCCCCAATCCTATGTTTTGTATGTTTTTTCCACGTGTCTTGACATCCAATGTATCCATGCAAAGTTTGGTGAAGATCTGAGTATGTCGTTTTTGACCTTATCTGGAACCTCCCATCTGAAAATTTGAAAATTCTTAAAAAATTCGTCCGAAATCTTGATGTCTCCAATCTCTTGTTTTGTACGTTTTTCCACGTGTCTTGACATCCAATGTATCCCTGCAATGTTTGGTGAAGATCTGAGTATGTAGTTTTTGACCTTATATGGAACCTCCTATCTGAAAATTTGAAAATTCTTAAAAAATTTGACCAAAATCTTGATGTCCCCAATCCTATGTTTTGTATGTTTTTCCCGCGTGTCTTGACATCCAATGTATCCCTGCAAAGTTTGGTGAAGATCTGAGTATGTAGTTTTTGACCTTATCTGGAACCTCCTATCTGAAAATTTGAAAATTCTTAAAAAATTCGTCCGAAATCTTGATGTCTCCAATCTCTTGTTTTGTACGTTTTTCCACGTGTCTTGACATCCAATGTATCCCTGCAATGTTTTGTGAAGATCTGAGTAAGTAGTTTTTGACCTTATATGGAACCTCCTATCTGAAAATTTGAAAATTCTTAAAAAATTTGACCAAAATCTTGATGTCCCCAATCCTATGTTTTGTATGTTTTTTCCACGTGTCTTGACATCCAATGTATCCCTGCAAAGTTTGGTGAAGATCTGAGTATGTCGTTTTTGACCTTATCTGGAACCTGAAAATTTGAAAATTCTTAAAAAATTTGACCAAAATCTTGATGTCCAAAATCCTAGGTCTTGTATGTTTTTTCCACGTGTCTTGACATCCAATGTATCCCTGCAAAGTTTGGTGAAGATCTGAGTATGTAGTTTTTGACCTTATCTGGAACCTCCCATCTGAAAATTTGAAAATTCCTAAAAAATCCGTCCAAAATATTGATGACCCCAATCTCTTGTTTTGTACGTTTTTTCCACGTGTCTTGACATCCAATGTATCCCTGCAAAGTTTGGTGAAGATCTGAGTATGTCGTTTTTGACCTTATCTATAACCTCCCATCTGAAAATTTGAAAATTCTTCAAAAATTCGTCGAAAATCTTGATGTCTCCAATCTCTTGTTTTGTACGTTTTTTCCACGTGTCTTGACATCCAATGTATCCCTGCAAAGTTTGGTGAAGATCTGAGTATGTAGTTTTTGACCTTATATGGAACCTCCTATCTGAAAATTTGAAAATTCTTAAAAAATTTGACCAAAATCTTGATGTCCCCAATCCTATGTTTTGTATGTTTTTCCCGCGTGTCTTGACATCCAATGTATCCCTGCAAAGTTTGGTGAAGATCTGAGTATGTAGTTTTTGACCTTATCTGGAACCTCCTATCTGAAAATTTGAAAATTCTTAAAAAATTCGTCCGAAATCTTGATGTCTCCAATCTCTTGTTTTGTACGTTTTTCCACGTGTCTTCACATCCAATGTATCCCTGCAATGTTTGGTGAAGATCTGAGTATGTAGTTTTTGACCTTATATGGAACCTCCTATCTGAAAATTTGAAAATTCTTAAAAAATTTGACCAAAATCTTGATGTCCCCAATCCTATGTTTTGTATGTTTTTTCCACGTGTCTTGACATCCAATGTATCCCTGCAAAGTTTGTTGAAGATCTGAGTATGTCGTTTTTGACCTTATCTGGAACCTGAAAATTTGAAAATTCTTAAAAAATTTGACCAAAATCTTGATGTCCCCAATCCTAGGTCTTGTATGTTTTTTCCACGTGTCTTGACATCCAATGTATCCCTGCAAAGTTTGGTGAAGATCTGAGTATGTAGTTTTTGACCTTAATGGAACCTCCTATCTGAAAATTTGAAAATTCTTAAAAAATTCGTTCAAAATTTTGATGTCTCCAATCTTATGTTTTGTACGTTTTTTCCACGTGTCTTGACATCCAATGTATCCCTGCAAAGTTTGGTGAAGATCTGAGTATGTAGTTTTTGACCTTATCTGGAACCTCCCATCTGAAAATTTGAAAATTCCTAAAAAATCCGTCCAAAATATTGATGACCCAATCTCTTGTTTTGTACGTTTTTTCCACGTGTCTTGACATCCAATGTATCCCTGCAAAGTTTGGTGAAGATCTGAGTATGTCGTTTTTGACCTTATCTGGAACCTCCCATCTGAAAATTTGAAAATTCTTCAAAAATTCGTCGAAAATCTTGATGTCTCCAATTTCCTGTTTTGTACGTTTTTTCCACGTGTCTTGACATCCAATGTATCCATGCAAAGTTTGGTGAAGATCTGAGTATGTCGTTTTTGCCCTTATCTGGAACCTTCCATCTGAAAATTTGAAAATTCTTAAAAAATTTGTCGAAAATCTTGATGTCTCCAATCTCTTGTTTTGTACGTTTTTTCCACGTGTCTTGACATGCAAAGTATCCCTGCAACGTTTGGTGAAGATCTGAGTATGTAGTTTTTGACCTTATCTGGAACCTCCTATCTGAAAATTTGAAAATTCTTAAAAAATTCGACCAAAATCTTGATGTCCCCAATTCTATGTTTTGTATGTTTTTTCCACGTGTCTTAACATCCAATGTATCCATGCAAAGTTTGGTGAAGATCTGAGTATGTCGTTTTTGACCTTATCTGGAACCTCCCATCTGAAAATTTGAAAATTCTTAAAAAATTCGTCCGAAATCTTGATGTCTCCAATCTCTTGTTTTGTACGTTTTTCCACGTGTCTTGACATCCAATGTATCCCTGCAAAGTTTGGTGAAGATCTGAGTATGTAGTTTTTGACCTTATCTGGAACCTCCTATCTGAAAATTTGAAAATTCTTAAAAAAATCGTCCAAAATCTTGATGTCTCCAATCTCTTGTTTTGTACGTTTTTTCCACGTGTCTTGACATCCAATGTATCCCTGCAAAGTTTGGTGAAGATCTGAGTATGTAGTTTTTGACCTTATATGGAACCTCCTATCTGAAAATTTGAAAATTCTTAAAAAATTTGACCAAAATCTTGATGTCCCCAATCCTATGTTTTGTATGTTTTTCCCGCGTGTCTTGACATCCAATGTATCCCTGCAAAGTTTGGTGAAGATCTGAGTATGTAGTTTTTGACCTTATCTGGAACCTCCTATCTGAAAATTTGAAAATTCTTAAAAAATTCTTCCGAAATCTTGATGTCTCCAATCTCTAGTTTTGTACGTTTTTTCCACGTGTCTTGACATCCAATGTATCCCTGCAAAGTTTGGTGAAGATCTGAGTATGTAGTTTTTGACCTTATATGGAACCTCCTATCTGAAAATTTGAAAATTCTTAAAAAATTCGACCAAAATCTTGATGTCCCCAATCCTATGTTTTGTATGTTTTTTCCACGTGTCTTGACATCCAATGTATCCATGCAAAGTTTGGTGAAGATCTGAGTATGTCGTTTTTGACCTTATCTGGAACCTCCCATCTGAAAATTTGAAAATTCTTAAAAAATCCGTCGAAAATCTTGATGTCTCCAATCTCTTGTTTTGTACATTTTTTCCACGTGGCTTGACATCCAATGTATCCCTGCAATGTTTGGTGAAGATCTGAGTATGTAGTTTTTGACCTTATATGGAACCTCCTATCTGAAAATTTGAAAATTCTTAAAAAATTTGACCAAAATCTTGATGTCCCCAATCCTATGTCTTGAATGTTTTTTCCACGTGTCTTGACATCCAATGTATCCCTGCTAAGTTTGGTGAAGATCTGAGTATGTAGTTTTTGACCTTATATGGAACCTCCCATCTGAAAATTTGAAAATTCTTAAAAAATTCGACCAAAATCTTGATGTCTCCAATCTTTTGTTTTGTACGTTTTTTCCACGTGTCTTGACACATAATGTATCCATGCAAAGTTTGGTGAAGATCTGAGTATGTAGTTTTTGACCTTATATGGAACCTCCTATCTGAAAATTTGAAAATTCTTAAAAAATTCGTCCAAAATCTTGATGTCTCCAATCTCTTGTTTTGTACGTTTTTTCCACGTGTCTTGACATCCAATGTATCCCTGCAAAGTTTGGTGAAGATCTGAGTATGTAGTTTTTGACCTTATACGGAACCTCCTTTCTGAAAATTTGAAAATTCTTAAAAAATTCGTCCAAAATCTTGATGTCTCCAATTTCCTGTTTTGTACGTTTTTTCCACGTGTCTTGACATGCAAAGTATCCCTGCAACGTTTGGTGAAGATCTGAGTATGTAGTTTTTGACCTTATCTGGAACCTCCTATCTGAAAATTTGAAAATTCTTAAAAAATTCGACCAAAATCTTGATGTCCCCAATTCTATGTTTTGTATGTTTTTTCCACGTGTCTTAACATCCAATGTATCCATGCAAAGTTTGGTGAAGATCTGAGTATGTCGTTTTTGACCTTATCTGGAACCTCCCATCTGAAAATTTGAAAATTCTTAAAAAATTCGTCCGAAATCTTGATGTCTCCAATCTCTTGTTTTGTACGTTTTTCCACGTGTCTTGACATCCAATGTATCCCTGCAATGTTTGGTGAAGATCTGAGTATGTAGTTTTTGACCTTATATGGAACCTCCTATCTGAAAATTTGAAAATTCTTAAAAAATTTGACCAAAATCTTGATGTCCCCAATCCTATGTTTTGTATGTTTTTTCCACGTGTCTTGACATCCAATGTATCCCTGCAAAGTTTGGTGAAGATCTGAGTATGTAGTTTTTGACCTTATCTGGAACCTCCTATCTGAAAATTTGAAAATTCTTAAAAAAATCGTCCAAAATCTTGATGTCTCCAATCTCTTGTTTTGTACGTTTTTTCCACTTGTCTTGACATCCAATGTATCCCTGGAAAGTTTGGTGAAGATCTGAGTATGTAGTTTTTGACCTTATATGGAACCTCCTATCTGAAAATTTGAAAATTCTTAAAAAATTTGACCAAAATCTTGATGTCCCCAATCCTATGTTTTGTATGTTTTTCCCGCGTGTCTTGACATCCAATGTATCCCTGCAAAGTTTGGTGAAGATCTGAGTATGTAGTTTTTGACCTTATCTGGAACCTCCTATCTGAAAATTTGAAAATTCTTAAAAAATTCTTCCGAAATCTTGATGTCTCCAATCTCTTGTTTTGTACGTTTTTCCACGTGTCTTGACATCCAATGTATCCCTGCAATGTTTTGTGAAGATCTGAGTAAGTAGTTTTTGACCTTATATGGAACCTCCTATCTGAAAATTTGAAAATTCTTAAAAAATTTGACCAAAATCTTGATGTCCCCAATCCTATGTTTTGTATGTTTTTTCCACGTGTCTTGACATCCAATGTATCCCTGCAAAGTTTGGTGAAGATCTGAGTATGTCGTTTTTGACCTTATCTGGAACCTGAAAATTTGAAAATTCTTAAAAAATTTGACCAAAATCTTGATGTCCCCAATCCTAGGTCTTGTATGTTTTTTCCACGTGTCTTGACATCCAATGTATCCCTGCAAAGTTTGGTGAAGATCTGAGTATGTAGTTTTTGACCTTATCTGGAACCTCCCATCTGAAAATTTGAAAATTCCTAAAAAATCCGTCCAAAATATTGATGACCCCAATCTCTTGTTTTGTACGTTTTTTCCACGTGTCTTGACATCCAATGTATCCCTGCAAAGTTTGGTGAAGATCTGAGTATGTCGTTTTTGACCTTATCTATAACCTCCCATCTGAAAATTTGAAAATTCTTCAAAAATTCGTCGAAAATCTTGATGTCTCCAATCTCTTGTTTTGTACGTTTTTTCCACGTGTCTTGACATCCAATGTATCCCTGCAAAGTTTGGTGAAGATCTGAGTATGTAGTTTTTGACCTTATATGGAACCTCCTATCTGAAAATTTGAAAATTCTTAAAAAATTTGACCCAAATCTTGATGTCCCCAATCCTATGTTTTGTATGTTTTTCCCGCGTGTCTTGACATCCAATGTATCCCTGCAAAGTTTGGTGAAGATCTGAGTATGTAGTTTTTGACCTTATCTGGAACCTCCTATCTGAAAATTTGAAAATTCTTAAAAAATTCGTCCGAAATCTTGATGTCTCCAATCTCTTGTTTTGTACGTTTTTCCACGTGTCTTCACATCCAATGTATCCCTGCAATGTTTGGTGAAGATCTGAGTATGTAGTTTTTGACCTTATATGGAACCTCCTATCTGAAAATTTGAAAATTCTTAAAAAATTTGACCAAAATCTTGATGTCCCCAATCCTATGTTTTGTATGTTTTTTCCACGTGTCTTGACATCCAATGTATCCATGCAAAGTTTGGTGAAGATCTGAGTATGTCGTTTTTGACCTTATCTGGAACCTCCCATCTGAAAATTTGAAAATTCTTAAAAAATTCGTCCGAAATCTTGATGTCTCCAATCTCTTGTTTTGTACGTTTTTCCACGTGTCTTGACATCCAATGTATCCCTGCAATGTTTGGTGAAGATCTGAGTATGTAGTTTTTGACCTTATATGGAACCTCCTATCTGAAAATTTGAAAATTCTTAAAAAATTTGACCAAAATCTTGATGTCCCCAATCCTATGTTTTGTATGTTTTTTCCACGTGTCTTGACATCCAATGTATCCCTGCAAAGTTTGGTGAAGATCTGAGTATGTAGTTTTTGACCTTATCTGGAACCTCCTATCTGAAAATTTGAAAATTCTTAAAAAAATCGTCCAAAATTTTGATGTCTCCAATCTCTTGTTTTGTACGTT